>NW_027227150.1:0-21856 GCF_037783145.1 Equus przewalskii
CTGGCACATCTGACAGGTGGTTCCGGCATGCCCGAAAGGTGATTCCGGTCTGTCCGGTAGGTGGTTCCAGCCTGCACGGCATGCGGTTCTGGTACGTCTCAGAGGTGGTTGCGCATGCCCAACAGGTGATTCCGGACTGTCCGCCACATGGTTCTGGCACGTCTGAGAGGTGGTTCCGGCATGCCCGGCAGGTCATCCCAGAGAGTCCTCCAAGTGGTTCTGGCATAACACGCAGGTGATTTTGGAGTGTCTGGCAGGTTGTGCCGTTGTGCTTGGCAGGTGGTTCAGGCTTGGCCGGCAGGTGGTTCCAGACTGTCCAGGACGTGTTTCCAGCTTCTCCGGCAGGTGGTTCTGGTACGTCTGAGAGGTGGTTCCGCCATGGCTGGCAGGTGATTCCGGACCGTCCTCCAGGTGGTTCTGGCATAGACAGCAGTTGATATTGGCCTGTCCGGCAGGTGGTTCCAGCGAGTCGAACAGGTGGCTCCGGCGTGCTCGGCAGGTGGTTCCGGTCTGTCCGGTAGGTGATTCCGGCGTGTCCGGCACGTGCTTCCGGCACGTCTGAGAGGTGGTTCCGGCATGCGCGACAGGTGATTTCGGAGTGTCCGCCAGGTGGTTCTGGCGTACCCGGCAGGTGATTTTGGCGTGTCCGGCAGGTGTTTCTGGCGAGTCGAGCAGGTGGCTCCGGCATGCTCGGCAGGTTGTTCAGACGGGTCTGGCAGGTGTTTTCCGTCTGTTCGGGGTGTGGTTCCAGCATCTCATGCACATGGTTCTGGCACGTCTGAGATGTGGTTCCGGCCGGCCCGACAGGTGTTTCCACAGTGTCCGCCAAGTGGTACTGGCGTAGTTGGCAGGTGATTTTGGCATGACCGGCAGGTGGTTCCAGCAAGCCCGGCAGGTGATTCCGAAGTGTTCCCCAACTGGTTGTGGCGTAGCCGGCAGGTGATTTTTGCGTGTCCGGCAGGTGGTTCTGGCGAGTCGAGCAGGTGGTTCCGGCGTGCTCGGCAGGTGCTTCCGGCGTCATTGGCACGTGGTTCTGGCATATCTGAGAGGTGGTTCCGGCATGCCCGGCAGGTGATTCCGGAGTGTCTGCCAAGTGGTTCTGGCATAGCCGGCAGGTGATTTTTGCATGTCAGGTAGGTGGTTCCGGCGAGTCGAGCCGGTGGTTCCGGCGTGCTCGGCATGTTGTTCACACGGGTCTGGCAGGTGTTTTCCGTCTGTTCGGGGTGTGGTTCCAGCATCTCATGCACATGGTTCTGGCACGTCTGAGAGGTGGTTCCGGCAGGCCCGACAGGTGATTCCACAGTGTCCGCCAAGTGGTACTGGCGTAGTTGGCAGGTGATTTTGGCATGACCGGCAGGTGGTTCCAGCAAGCCCGGCAGGTGATTCCGAAGTGTTCCCCAACTGGTTGTGGCGTAGCCGGCAGGTGATTTCTGCGTGCCCGGCAGGTGGTTCTGGCGAGTCGAGAGGTGGTTGCGCATGCCCGACAGGTGATTCCGGGGTCATGCCACGTGGTTCTGGCATGTCTGAGAGGTGGTTCCGGCATGCCCGGCAGGTCATCCCAGAGAGTCCTCCAAGTGGTTCTGGCATAACACGCAGGTGATTTTGGCGTGTCTGGCAGGTTGTTCCGTTGTGCTTGGCAGGTGGTTCAGGCTTGGCCGGCAGGTGGTTCCAGACTGTCCAGGACGTGTTTCCAGCTTCTCCGGCAGGTGGTTCTGGTACGTCTGAGAGGTGGTTCCGCCATGGCTGGCAGGTGATTCCGGACCGTCCCCCAGGTGGTTCTGGCATAGCCAGCAGTTGATATTGGCCTGTCCGGCAGGTGGTTCCAGCGAGTCGAACAGGTGGCTCCGGCGTGCTCGGCAGGTGGTTCCGGTCTGTCGGGTAGGTGATTCCGGCGTGTCCGGCACGTGCTTCCGGCACGTCTGAGAGGTGGTTCCGGCATGCGCGACAGTTGGTTTCGGAGTGTCCGCCAGGTGGTTCTGGCGTACCCGGCAGGTGATTTTGGCGTGTCCGGCAGGTGTTTCTGGCGAGTCGAGCAGGTGGCTCCGGCATGCTCGGCAGGTGCTTCCGGCGTCTCCGGCACGTGGTTCTGGTGTGTCTGAGAGCTGGTTCCGGCATGTCCGGCAGATGATTCCGGAGTGTCCGCCAAGTGGTTCTGGCATACCCGGCTGGTGATTTGGGCATGTCAGGTAGGTGGTTCCGGCGAGTCGAGCAGGTGGCTCCGGCGTGCTCGGCAGGTTGTTCAGACGGGTCTGGCAGGTGTTATCCGTCTGTTCGGGGTGTGGTTCCAGCATCTCATGCACATGGTTCTGGCACGTCTGAGATGTGGTTCCGGCCGGCCCGACAGGTGTTTCCGCAGTGTCCGCCAAGTGGTACTGGCGTAGTTGGCAGGTGATTTTGGCATGACCGGCAGGTGGTTCCAGCAAGCCCGGCAGGTGATTCCGAAGTGTTCACCAACTGGTTGTGGCGTAGCCGGCAGGTGATTTCTGCGTGTCCGGCAGGTGGTTCTGGCGAGTCGAGCAGGTGGTTCCGGCGTGCTCGGCAGGTGCTTCCGGGGTCATTGGCACGTGGTTCTGGCACGTCTGAGAGGTGGTTCCGGCATGCCCGGCAGGTCATCCCAGAGAGTCCTCCAAGTGGTTCTGGCATAACACGCAGGTGATTTTGGCGTGTCTGGCAGGTTGTTCCGTTGTGCTTGGCAGGTGGTTCAGGCTTGGCCGGCAGGTGGTTCCAGACTGTCCAGGACGTGTTTCCAGCTTCTCCGGCAGGTGGTTCTGGTACGTCTGAGAGGTGGTTCCGCCATGGCTGGCAGGTGATTCCGGACCGTCCCCCAGGTGGTTCTGGCATAGCCAGCAGTTGATATTGGCCTGTCCGGCAGGTGGTTCCAGCGAGTCGAACAGGTGGCTCCGGCGTGCTCGGCAGGTGGTTCCGGTCTGTCCGGTAGGTGATTCCGGCGTGTCCGGCACGTGCTTCCGGCACGTCTGAGAGGTGGTTCCGGCATGCGCGACAGTTGGTTTCGGAGTGTCCGCCAGGTGGTTCTGGCGTACCCGGCAGGTGATTTTGGCGTGTCCGGCAGGTGTTTCTGGCGAGTCGAGCAGGTGGCTCCGGCATGCTCGGCAGGTGCTTCCGGCGTCTCCGGCACGTGGTTCTGGTGTGTCTGAGAGCTGGTTCCGGCATGTCCGGCAGATGATTCCGGAGTGTCCGCCAAGTGGTTCTGGCATACCCGGCTGGTGATTTGGGCATGTCAGGTAGGTGGTTCCGGCGAGTCGAGCAGGTGGCTCCGGCGTGCTCGGCAGGTTGTTCAGACGGGTCTGGCAGGTGTTTTCCGTCTGTTCGGGGTGTGGTTCCAGCATCTCATGCACATGGTTCTGGCACGTCTGAGATGTGGTTCCGGCCGGCCCGACAGGTGTTTCCACAGTGTCCGCCAAGTGGTACTGGCGTAGTTGGCAGGTGATTTTGGCATGACCGGCAGGTGGTTCCAGCAAGCCCGGCAGGTGATTCCGAAGTGTTCCCCAACTGGTTGTGGCGTAGCCGGCAGGTGATTTTTGCGTGTCCGGCAGGTGGTTCTGGCGAGTCGAGCAGGTGGTTCCGGCGTGCTCGGCAGGTGCTTCCGGGGTCATTGGCACGTGGTTCTGGCATATCTGAGAGGTGGTTCCGGCATGCCCGGCAGGTGATTCCGGAGTGTTCGCCAAGTGTTTCCGGCGTAGCCGGCAGGTGATTTTGCATGTCCAGCGGTCGTTCCGGCGGGTCGAGCCGGTGGTTCCGGCGTGTCCGGCAGGTGGTTCCGGTCTGTCCGGCAGGTGGTTCTGTGGTGTCCGGCACGAGGTTCAGTCTGAGAGGCTGTGCCGGCATGCCCCTCACGTGATTCCGGCTTGTCCCCGAAGTGGTGCTGGTGTAGCGGGCAGGTGATTTTGGCGTGTCCGGCAGGTGGTTCAGGCGAGTTGAGCAGGTGGTTGCGACGTGCTCGGCAGGTGCTTCCGGCGTCTCCGGCACGTGTTTCTGGCACATCTGACTGGTGGTTCCGGCATGCCCAAAAGTTGATTCCGGTCTGTCCGGTAGGTGGTTCCGGCGTGCACGGCACGTGGTTCTGGTACGTCTCTGAGGTGGTTGCGTATGCCCAACAGGTGATTCCGGACTGTCCGCCACGTGCTTCTGGCACGTCTGAGAGGTGGTTCCAACATGCCCGGCAGGTCATTTCGGAGAGTCGTCCAAGTGGTTCTGGCGTAGCCCGCAGGTGATTTTGGCGTGTCCGGCAGGTGGTTCCGCCGTGCTCGGCAGGTGGTTCAGGCATGGCCGTCAGCGTGGTTCCAGTCTGTCCAGGACGTGTTTCCAGCTTCTCCGGCAGGTGGTTCTGGTACGTCTGAGAGGTGGTTCCGCCATGGCTGGCAGGTGATCCCGGACTGTCCCCCAGGTGGTTCTGGCATAGCCAGCAGTTGATATTGGCCTGTCCGGCAGGTGGTTCCAGGGAGTCGAACAGGTGGCTCCGGCGTTCTTGGCAGGTGGTTCCGGTCTGTCCGGTAGGTGTTTGCGGCGTGTCTGGCACGTGCTTCCGGCACGTCTGAGAGGTGGTTCCGGCATGCGCGGCAGGTGATTCCGTAGTGTCCGCCAGGTGGTTCTGGCATACCCGGCAGGTGATTTTGGCGTGTCCGGCAGGTGTTTCTGGCGAGTCGAGCAGGTGGCTCCGGCATGCTCGGCAGGTGCTTCCGGCGTCTCCGGCACTTGGTTCTGGTGTGTCTGAGAGCTGGTTCCGGCATGTCCGGCAGATGATTCCGGAGTGTCCGCCAAGTGGTTCTGGCATACCCGGCTGGTGATTTTGGCGTGTCAGGTAGGTGGTACCGGCGAGTCGAGCAGGTGGTTCCGGCGTGCTCGGCAGGTTGTTCAGACGGGTCTGGCAGGTGGTTTCCGTCTGTTCGGGGTGTGGTTCCAGCATCTCATGCACATGGTTCTGGCACGTCTGAGATGTGGTTCCGGCCGGCCCGACAGGTGTTTCCGCAGTGTCCGCCAAGTGGTACTGGCGTAGTTGGCAGGTGATTTTGGCATGACCGGCAGGTGGTTCCAGCAAGCCCGGCAGGTGATTCCGAAGTGTTCCCCAACTGGTTGTGGCGTAGCCGGCAGGTGATTTTTGCGTGTCCGGCAGGTGGTTCTGGCGAGTCGAGCAGGTGGTTCCGGCGTGCTCGGCAGGTGCTTCCGGGGTCATTGGCACGTGGTTCTGGCATATCTGAGAGGTGGTTCCGGCATGCCCGGCAGGTGATTCCGGAGTGTTCGCCAAGTGTTTCCGGCGTAGCCGGCAGGTGATTTTGCATGTCCAGCGGTCGTTCCGGCGGGTCGAGCAGGTGGTTCCGGCGTGTCCGGCAGGTGGTTCCGGTCTGTCCGGCAGGTGGTTCTGTGGTGTCCGGCACGAGGTTCAGTCTGAGAGGCTGTGCCGGCATGCCCCTCATGTGATTCCGGCTTGTCCCCGAAGTGGTGCTGGTGTAGCGGGCAGGTGATTTTGGCGTGTCCGGCAGGTGGTTCAGGCGAGTTGAGCAGGTGGTTGCGACGTGCTCGGCAGGTGCTTCCGGCGTCTCCGGCACGTGTTTCTGGCACATCTGACTGGTGGTTCCGGCATGCCCAAAAGTTGATTCCGGTCTGTCCGGTAGGTGGTTCCGGCGTGCACGGCACGTGGTTCTGGTACGTGTCAGAGGTGGATGCGTATGCCCAACAGGTGATTCCGGACTGTCCGCCACGTGCTTCTGGCACGTCTGAGAGGTGGTTCCAACATGCCCGGCAGGTCATTTCGGAGAGTCGTCCAAGTGGTTCTGGCGTAGCCCGCAGGTGATTTTGGCGTGTCCGGCAGGTGGTTCCGCCGTGCTCGGCAGGTGGTTCAGGCATGGCCGTCACGTGGTTCCAGTCTGTCCAGGACGTGTTTCCAGCTTCTCCGGCAGGTGGTTCTGGTACGTCTGAGAGGTGGTTCCGCCATGGCTGGCAGGTGATCCCGGACTGTCCCCCAGGTGGTTCTGGCATAGCCAGCAGTTGATATTGGCCTGTCCGGCAGGTGGTTCCAGCGAGTCGAACAGGTGGCTCCGGCGTTCTTGGCAGGTGGTTCCGGTCTGTCCGGTAGGTGTTTGCGGCGTGTCTGGCACGTGCTTCCGGCACGTCTGAGAGGTGGTTCCGGCATGCGCGGCAGGTGATTCCGTAGTGTCCGCCAGGTGGTTCTGGCGTACCCGGCAGGTGATTTTGGCGTGTCCGGCAGGTGTTTCTGGCGAGTCGAGCAGGTGGCTCCGGCATGCTCGGCAGGTGCTTCCGGCGTCTCCGGCACTTGGTTCTGGTGTGTCTGAGAGCTGGTTCCGGCATGTCCGGCAGATGATTCCGGAGTGTCCGCCAAGTGGTTCTGGCATACCCAGCAGGTGATTTTGGCGTGTCAGGGAGGTGGTACCGGTGAGTCGAGCAGGTGGTTCCGGCGTGCTCAGCAGGTGGTTCAGGCGGTTCTGGCAGGTGGTATCCGTCTGTTCGGGGTGTGGTTCCAGCATCTCATGAACACGTTTCTGGCACGTCTGAGATGTGGTTCCAGCCGGCCCGACAGGTGTTTCCGCAGTGTCCGCCAAGCGGTTCTGGCGTAGTTGGCAGGTGATTTTGGCATGACTGGCAGGTGGTTCCAGCAAGCCTGGCAGGTGATTCCAAAGTGTTCACCAACTGGTTGTGGCGTAGCCGGCAGGTGATTTTTGCGTGATCGGCAGGTGGTTCTGGCGAGTCGAGCAGGTGGTTCCGGCGTGCTCGGCTGGTGCTTCCGGGGTCATTGGCACGGGGTTCTGGCATGTCTGAGAGGTGGTTCCTGCATGCCCGGCAAGTGATTCCGGAGTGTTCGCCAAGTGGTTCTGGCATAGTCGGCAGGTGATTTTGGCATGTCCGGCAGGTGGTTCAGGCGAGTTGAGCAGGTGGTTCCAACGTGCTTGGCAGGTGCTTCCGGCGTCTCCGGCACGTGTTTCTGGCACATCTGACAGGTGGTTCCGGCATGCCCGAAAGGTGATTCCGGTCTGTCCGGTAGGTGGTTCCAGCCTGCACGGCATGTGGTTCTGGTACGTCTCAGAGGTGGTTGCGCATGCCCAACAGGTGATTCCGGACTGTCCGCCACATGGTTCTGGCACGTCTGAGAGGTGGTTCCGGCATGCCCGGCAGGTCATCCCAGAGAGTCCTCCAAGTGGTTCTGGCATAACACGCAGGTGATTTTGGCGTGTCTGGCAGGTTGTTCCGTTGTGCTTGGCAGGTGGTTCAGGCTTGGCCGGCAGGTGGTTCCAGACTGTCCAGGACGTGTTTCCAGGTTCTCCGGCAGGTGGTTCTGGTACGTCTGAGAGGTGGTTCCGCCATGGCTGGCAGGTGATTCCGGACCGTCCCCCAGGTGGTTCTGGCATAGCCAGCAGTTGATATTGGCCTGTCCGGCAGGTGGTTCCAGCGAGTCGAACAGGTGGCTCCGGCGTGCTCGGCAGGTGGTTCCGGTCTGTCGGGTAGGTGATTCCGGCGTGTCCGGCACGTGCTTATGGCACGTCTGAGAGGTGGTTCCGGCATGCGCGACAGTTGGTTTCGGAGTGTCCGCCAGGTGGTTCTGGCGTACCCGGCAGGTGATTTTGGCGTGTCCGGCAGGTGTTTCTGGCGAGTCGAGCAGGTGGCTCCGGCATGCTCGGCAGGTGCTTCCGGCGTCTCCGGCACGTGGTTCTGGTGTGTCTGAGAGCTGGTTCCGGCATGTCCGGCAGATGATTCCGGAGTGTCCGCCAAGTGGTTCTGGCATACCCGGCTGGTGATTTGGGCATGTCAGGTAGGTGGTTCCGGCGAGTCGAGCAGGTGGCTCCGGCGTGCTCGGCAGGTTGTTCAGACGGGTCTGGCAGGTGTTTTCCGTCTGTTCGGGGTGTGGTTCCAGCATCTCATGCACATGGTTCTGGCACGTCTGAGATGTGGTTCCGGCCGGCCCGACAGGTGTTTCCACAGTGTCCGCCAAGTGGTACTGGCGTAGTTGGCAGGTGATTTTGGCATGACCGGCAGGTGGTTCCAGCAAGCCCGGCAGGTGATTCCGAAGTGTTCCCCAACTGGTTGTGGCGTAGCCGGCAGGTGATTTTTGCGTGTCCGGCAGGTGGTTCTGGCGAGTCGAGCAGGTGGTTCCGGCGTGCTCGGCAGGTGCTTCCGGGGTCATTGGCACGTGGTTCTGGCATATCTGAGAGGTGGTTCCGGCATGCCCGGCAGGTGATTCCGGAGTGTTCGCCAAGTGTTTCCAGCGTAGCCGGCAGGTGATTTTGCATGTCCAGCGGTCGTTCCGGCGGGTCGAGCCGGTGGTTCCGGCGTGTCCGGCAGGTGGTTCCGGTCTGTCCGGCAGGTGGTTCTGTGGTGTCCGGCACGAGGTTCAGTCTGAGAGGCTGTGCCGGCATGCCCCCACGTGATTCCGGCTTGTCCCCGAAGTGGTGCTGGTGTAGCGGGCAGGTGATTTTGGCGTGTCCGGCAGGTGGTTCAGGCGAGTTGAGCAGGTGGTTGCGACGTGCTCGGCAGGTGCTTCCGGCGTCTCCGGCACGTGTTTCTGGCACATCTGACTGGTGGTTCCGGCATGCCCAAAAGTTGATTCCGGTCTGTCCGGTATGTGGTTCTGGCGTGCACGGCACGTGGTTCTGGTACGTCTCAGAGGTGGTTGCGTATGCCCAACAGGTAATTCCGGACTGTCTGCCACGTGCTTCTGCCACGTCAGAGGTGGTTCCAACATGCCTGGCAGGTCATTTCGGAGAGTCGTCCAAGTGGTTCTGGCGTAGCCCGCAGGTGATTTTGGCGTGTCCGGCAGGTGGTTCCGCCGTGCTCGGCAGGTGGTTCAGGCATGGCCGTCACGTGGTTCCAGTCTGTCCAGGACGTGTTTCCATCTTCTCCGGCAGGAGGTTCTGGTACGTCTGAGAGGTGGTTCCGCCATGGCTGGCAGGTGATCCCGGACTGTCCCCCAGGTGGTTCTGGCATAGCCAGCAGTTGATATTGGCCTGTCCGGCAGGTGGTTCCAGCGAGTCGAACAGGTGGCTCCGGCGTTCTTGGCAGGTGGTTCCGGTCTGTCCGGTAGGTGTTTCCGGCGTGTCTGGCACGTGCTTCCGGCACGTCTGAGAGGTGGTTCCGGCATGCGCGGCAGGTGATTCCGTAGTGTCCGCCAGGTGGTTCTGGCGTACCGGGCAGGTGATTTTGGCGTGTCCGGCAGGTGTTCCTGGCGATTCAAGCAGGTGGCTCCGGCATGCTCGGCAGGTGCTTCCGGCGTCTCCGGCACTTGGTTCTGGTGTGTCTGAGAGCTGGTTCCGGCATGTCCGGCAGATGATTCCGGAGTGTCCGCCAAGTGGTTCTGGCATACCCAGCAGGTGATTTTGGCGTGTCAGGGAGGTGGTACCGGTGAGTCGAGCAGGTGGTTCCGGCGTGCTCAGCAGGTGGTTCAGGCGGTTCTGGCAGGTGGTATCCGTCTGTTCGGGGTGTGGTTCCAGCATCTCATGAACACGTTTCTGGCACGTCTGAGATGTGGTTCCAGCCGGCCCGACAGGTGTTTCCGCAGTGTCCGCCAAGCGGTTCTGGCGTAGTTGGCAGGTGATTTTGGCATGACTGGCAGGTGGTTCCAGCAAGCCTGGCAGGTGATTCCAAAGTGTTCACCAACTGGTTGTGGCGTAGCCGGCAGGTGATTTTTGCGTGATCGGCAGGTGGTTCTGGCGAGTCGAGCAGGTGGTTCCGGCGTGCTCGGCTGGTGCTTCCGGGGTCATTGGCACGGGGTTCTGGCATGTCTGAGAGGTGGTTCCTGCATGCCCGGCAAGTGATTCCGGAGTGTTCGCCAAGTGGTTCTGGCATAGTCGGCAGGTGATTTTGGCATGTCCGGCAGGTGGTTCAGGCGAGTTGAGCAGGTGGTTCCAACGTGCTTGGCAGGTGCTTCCGGCGTCTCCGGCACGTGTTTCTGGCACATCTGACAGGTGGTTCCGGCATGCCCGAAAGGTGATTCCGGTCTGTCCGGTAGGTGGTTCCAGCCTGCACGGCATGTGGTTCTGGTACGTCTCAGAGGTGGTTGCGCATGCCCAACAGGGGATTCCGGACTGTCCGCCACATGGTTCTGGCACGTCTGAGAGGTGGTTCCGGCATGCCCGGCAGGTCATCCCAGAGAGTCCTCCAAGTGGTTCTGGCATAACACGCAGGTGATTTTGGCGTGTCTGGCAGGTTGTTCCGTTGTGCTTGGCAGGTGGTTCAGGCTTGGCCGGCAGGTGGTTCCAGACTGTCCAGGACGTGTTTCCAGCTTCTCCGGCAGGTGGTTCTGGTACGTCTGAGAGGTGGTTCCGCCATGGCTGGCAGGTGATTCCGGACCGTCCCCCAGGTGGTTCTGGCATAGCCAGCAGTTGATATTGGCCTGTCCGGCAGGTGGTTCCAGCGAGTCGAACAGGTGGCTCCGGCGTGCTCGGCAGGTGGTTCCGGTCTGTCGGGTAGGTGATTCCGGCGTGTCCGGCACGTGCTTATGGCACGTCTGAGAGGTGGTTCCGGCATGCGCGACAGTTGGTTTCGGAGTGTCCGCCAGGTGGTTCTGGCGTACCCGGCAGGTGATTTTGGCGTGTCCGGCAGGTGTTTCTGGCGTGTCGAGCAGGTGGCTCCGGCATGCTCGGCAGGTGCTTCCGGCGTCTCCGGCACGTGGTTCTGGTGTGTCTGAGAGCTGGTTCCGGCATGTCCGGCAGATGATTCCGGAGTGTCCGCCAAGTGGTTCTGGCATACCCGGCTGGTGATTTGGGCATGTCAGGTAGGTGGTTCCGCCGAGTCGAGCAGGTGGCTCCGGCGTGCTCGGCAGGTTGTTCAGACGGGTCTGGCAGGTGTTTTCCGTCTGTTCGGGGTGTGGTTCCAGCATCTCATGCACATGGTTCTGGCACGTCTGAGATGTGGTTCCGGCCGGCCCGACAGGTGTTTCCACAGTGTCCGCCAAGTGGTACTGGCGTAGTTGGCAGGTGATTTTGGCATGACCGGCAGGTGGTTCCAGCAAGCCCGGCAGGTGATTCCGAAGTGTTCCCCAACTGGTTGTGGCGTAGCCGGCAGGTGATTTTTGCGTGTCCGGCAGGTGGTTCTGGCGAGTCGAGCAGGTGGTTCCGGCGTGCTCGGCAGGTGCTTCCGGGGTCATTGGCACGTGGTTCTGGCATATCTGAGAGGTGGTTCCGGCATGCCCGGCAGGTGATTCCGGAGTGTTCGCCAAGTGTTTCCGGCGTAGCCGGCAGGTGATTTTGCATGTCCAGCGGTCGTTCCGGCGGGTCGAGCCGGTGGTTCCGGCGTGTCCGGCAGGTGGTTCCGGTCTGTCCGGCAGGTGGTTCTGTGGTGTCCAGCACTAGGTTCAGTCTGAGAGGCTGTGCCGGCATGCCCCTCACGTGATTCCGGCTTGTCCCCGAAGTGGTGCTGGTGTAGCGGGCAGGTGATTTTGGCGTGTCCGGCAGGTGGTTCAAGCGAGTTGAGCAGGTGGTTGCGACGTGCTCGGCAGGTGCTTCCGGCGTCTCCGGCACGTGTTTCTGGCATATCTGACTGGTGGTTCCGGCATGCCCAAAAGTTGATTCCGGTCTGTCCGGTAGGTGGTTCCGGCGTGCACGGCACGTGGTTCTGGTACGTCTCTGAGGTGGTTGCGTATGCCCAACAGGTGATTCCGGACTGTCCGCCACGTGCTTCTGGCACGTCTGAGAGGTGGTTCCAACATGCCCGGCAGGTCATTTCGGAGAGTCGTCCAAGTGGTTCTGGCGTAGCCCGCAGGTGATTTTGGCGTGTCCGGCAGGTGTTTCTGGCGAGTCGAGCAGGTGGCTCCGGCATGCTCGGCAGGTGCTTCCGGCGTCTCCGGCACTTGGTTCTGGTGTGTCTGAGAGCTGGTTCCGGCATGTCCGGCAGATGATTCCGGAGTGTCCGCCAAGTGGTTCTGGCATACCCAGCAGGTGATTTTGGCGTGTCAGGGAGGTGGTACCGGTGAGTCGAGCAGGTGGTTCCGGCGTGCTCAGCAGGTGGTTCAGGCGGTTCTGGCAGGTGGTATCCGTCTGTTCGGGGTGTGGTTCCAGCATCTCATGAACACGTTTCTGGCACGTCTGAGATGTGGTTCCAGCCGGCCCGACAGGTGTTTCCGCAGTGTCCGCCAAGCGGTTCTGGCGTAGTTGGCAGGTGATTTTGGCATGACTGGCAGGTGGTTCCAGCAAGCCTGGCAGGTGATTCGAAAGTGTTCACCAACTGGTTGTGGCGCAGCCGGCAGGTGATTTTTGCGTGATCGGCAGGTGGTTCTGGCGAGTCGAGCAGGTGGTTCCGGCGTGCTCGGCTGGTGCTTCCGGGGTCATTGGCACGGGGTTCTGGCATGTCTGAGAGGTGGTTCCTGCATGCCCGGCAAGTGATTCCGGAGTGTTCGCCAAGTGTTTCTGGCATACTCGGCAGGTGATTTTGGCATGTCCGGCAGGTGGTTCAGGCGAGTTGAGCAGGTGGTTCCAACGTGCTTGGCAGGTGCTTCCGGCATCTCCGGCACGTGTTTCTGGCACATCTGACAGGTGGTTCCGGCATGCCCGAAAGGTGATTCCGGTCTGTCCGGTAGGTGGTTCCAGCCTGCACGGCATGTGGTTCTGGTACGTCTCAGAGGTGGTTGCGCATGCCCAACAGGTGATTCCGGACTGTCCGCCACATGGTTCTGGCACGTCTGAGAGGTGGTTCCGGCATGCCCGGCAGGTCATCCCAGAGAGTCCTCCAAGTGGTTCTGGCATAACACGCAGGTGATTTTGGAGTGTCTGGCAGGTTGTGCCGTTGTGCTTGGCAGGTGGTTCAGGCTTGGCCGGCAGGTGGTTCCAGACTCTCCAGGACGTGTTTCCAGCTTCTCCGGCAGGTGGTTCTGGTACGGCTGAGAGGTGGTTCCGCCATGGCTGGCAGGTGATTCCGGACCGTCCCCCAGGTGGTTCTGGCATAGACAGCAGTTGATATTGGCCTGTCCGGCAGGCGGTTCCAGCGAGTCGAACAGGTGGCTCCGGCGTGCTCGGCAGTTGGTTCCGGTCTGTCCGGTAGGTGATTCCGACGTGTCCGGCACGTGCTTCCGGCACGTCTGAGAGGTGGTTCCGGCATGCGCGACAGGTGATTTCGGAGTGTCCGCCAGGTGGTTCTGGCGTACCCGGCAGGTGATTTTGGCGTGTCCAGCAGGTGTTTGTGGCGAGTCGAGCAGGTGGCTCCGGCATGCTCGGCAGGTTGTTCAGACGGGTCTGGCAGGTGTTTTCCGTCTGTTCGGGGTGTGGTTCCAGCATCTCATGCACATGGTTCTGGCCCGTCTGAGATGTGGTTCCGGCCGGCCCGACAGGTGTTTCCACAGTGTCCGCCAAGTAGTACTGGCGTAGTTGGCAGGTGATTTTGGCATGACCGGCAGGTGGTTCCAGCAAGCCCGGCAGGTGATTCCGAAGTGTTCCCCAACTGGTTGTGGCGTAGCCGGCAGGTGATTTTTGCGTGTCCGGCAGGTGGTTCTGGCGAGTCGAGCAGGTGGCTCCGGCGTGCTCGGCAGGTGCTTCCGGCGTCTCCGGCACGTGGTTCTGGCATATCTGAGAGGTGGTTCCGGCATGCCCGGCAGGTGATTCCGGAGTGTCTGCCAAGTGGTTCTGGAATACCCGGCTGGTGATTTTTGCATGTCAGGTAGGTGGTTCCGGCGAGTCGAGCCGGTGGCTCCGGCGTGCTCGGCAGGTTGTTCAGACGGGTCTGGCAGGTGTTTTCCGTCTGTTCGGGGTGTGGTTCCAGCATCTCATGCACATGGTTCTGGCACGTCTGAGATGTGGTTCCGGCCGGCCCGACAGGTGTTTCCACAGTGTCCGCCAAGTGGTACTGGCGTAGTTGGCAGGTGATTTTGGCATGACCGGCAGGTGGTTCCAGCAAGCCCGGCAGGTGATTCCGAAGTGTTCCCCAACTGGTTGTGGCGTAGCCGGCAGGTGATTTTTGCGTGTCCGGCAGGTGGTTCTGGCGAGTCGAGCAGGTGGTTCCGGCGTGCTCGGCAGGCGCTTCCGGGGTCATTGGCACGTGGTTCTGGCATATCTGAGAGGTGGTTCCGGCATGCCCGGCAGGTGATTCCGGAGTGTTCGCCAAGTGTTTCCGGCGTAGCCGGCAGGTGATTTTGCATGTCCAGCGGTCGTTCCGGCGGGTCGAGCCGTTGGTTCCGGCGTGTCCGGCAGGTGGTTCCGGTCTGTCCGGCAGGTGGTTCTGTGGTGTCCGGCACGAGGTTCAGTCTGCGAGGCTGTGCCGGCATGCCCCTCACGTGATTCCGGCTTGTCCCTGTAGTGGTGCTGGTGTAGCGGGCAGGTGATTTTGGCGTGTCCGGCAGGTGGTTCCAGCGAGTCGAACAGGTGGCTCCGGCGTGCTCGGCAGGTGGTTCCGGTCTGTCCGGTAGGTGTTTGCGGCGTGTCTGGCACGTGCTTCCGGCACGTCTGAGAGGTGGTTCCGGCATGCGCGACAGTTGGTTTCGGAGTGTCCGCCAGGTGGTTCTGGCGTACCCGGCAGGTGATTTTGGCGTGTCCGGCAGGTGTTTCTGGCGAGTCGAGCAGGTGGCTCCGGCATGCTCGGCAGGTGCTTCCGGCGTCTCCGGCACGTGGTTCTGGTGTGTCTGAGAGCTGGTTCCGGCATGTCCGGCAGATGATTCCGGAGTGTCCGCCAAGTGGTTCTGGCATACCCGGCTGGTGATTTGGGCATGTCAGGTAGGTGGTTCCGGCGAGTCGAGCAGGTGGCTCCGGCGTGCTCGGCAGGTTGTTCAGACGGGTCTGGCAGGTGTTTTCCGTCTCTTCGGGGTGTGGTTCCAGCATCTCATGCACATGGTTCTGGCACGTCTGAGATGTGGTTCCGGCCGGCCCGACAGGTGTTTCCACAGTGTCCGCCAAGTGGTACTGGCGTAGTTGGCAGGTGATTTTGGCATGACCGGCAGGTGGTTCCAGCAAGCCCGGCAGGTGATTCCGAAGTGTTCCCCAACTGGTTGTGGCGTAGCCGGCAGGTGATTTTTGCGTGTCCGGCAGGTGGTTCTGGCGAGTCGAGCAGGTGGTTGCGGCGTGCTCGGCAGGTGCTTCCGGAGTGTTCGCCAAGTGTTTCCGGCGTAGCCGGCAGGTGATTTTGCATGTCCAGCGGTCGTTCCGGTGGGTCGAGCCGGTGGTTCCGGCGTGTCCGGCAGGTGGTTCCGGTCTGACCGGCAGGTGGTTCTGTGGTGTCCGGCACGAGGTTCAGTCTGAGAGGCTGTGCCGGCATGCCCCTCACGTGATTCCGGCTTGTCCCCGAAGTGGTGCTGGTGTAGCGGGCAGGTGATTTTGGCGTGTCCGGCAGGTGGTTCAGGCGAGTTGAGCAGGTGGTTGCGATGTGCTCGGCAGGTGCTTCCGTCGTCTCCGGCACGTGTTTCTGGCACATCTGACTGGTGGTTCCGGCATGCCCAAGAGTTGATTCCGGTCTGTCCGGTAGGTGGTTCCGGCGTGCACGGCACGTGGTTCTGGTACGTGTCAGAGGTGGTTGCGTATGCCCAACAGGTGATTCCGGACTGTCCGCCATGTGCTTCTGGCACGTGTGAGAGGTGGTTCCAACATGCCAGGCAGGTCATTTCGGAGAGTCGTCAAAGTGGTTCTGGCGTAGCCCGCAGGTGATTTTGGCGTGTCCGGCAGGTGGTTCCGCCGTGCTCGGCAGGTGGTTCAGGCATGGCCGTCGCGTGGTTCCAGTCTGTCCAGGACGTGTTTCCAGCTTCTCCGGCAGGTGGTTCTGGTACGTCTGAGAGGTGGTTCCGCCATGGCTGGCAGGTGATCCCGGACTGTCCCCCAGGTGGTTCTGGCATAGCCAGCAGTTGATATTGGCCTGTCCGGCAGGTGGTTCCAGCGAGTCGAACAGGTGGCTCCGGCGTTCTTGGCAGGTGGTTCCGGTCTGTCCGGTAGGTGTTTCCGGCGTGTCCGGCACGTGCTTCCGGCACGTCTGAGAGGTGGTTCCGGCTTGCGCGACAGGTGGTTTCGGAGTGTCCGCCAGGTGGTTCTGGCATACCCGGCAGGTGATTTTGGCGTGTCCGTCAGCTGTTTCTGGCGAGTCGAGCAGGTGGCTCCGGCATGCTCGGCAGGTGCTTCCGGCGTCTCCGGCACGTGGTTCTGGTGTGTCTGAGAGCTGGTTCCGGCATGTCCGGCAGATGATTCCGGAGTGTCCGCCAAGTGGTTCTGGCATACCCGGCTGGTGATTTGGGCATGTCAGGTAGGTGTTTCTGGCTAGTCGAGTAGGTGGCTCCGGCATGCTCAGCAGGTTGTTCAGACGGGTCTGGCAGGTGTTTTCCATCTGTTCGGGGTGTGGTTCCAGCATCTCATGCACATGGTTCTGGCCCGTCTGAGATGTGGTTCCGGCCGGCCCGACAGGTGTTTCCACAGTGTCCGCCAAGTAGTACTGGCGTAGTTGGCAGGTGATTTTGGCATGACCGGCAGGTGGTTCCAGCAAGCCCGGCAGGTGATTCCGAAGTGTTCCCCAACTGGTTGTGGCGTAGCCGGCAGGTGATTTTTGCGTGTCCGGCAGGTGGTTCTGGCGAGTCGAGCAGGTGGCTCCGGCGTGCTCGGCAGGTGCTTCCGGCGTCTCTGGCACGTGGTTCTGGCATATCTGAGAGGTGGTTCCGGCATGCCCGGCAGGTGATTCCGGAGTGTCTACCAAGTGGTTCTGGCATACCCGGCTGGTGATCTTTGCATGTCAGGTAGGTGGTTCCGGCGAGTCGAGCAGGTGGCTCCGGACTGCTCGGCAGGTTGTTCAGACGGGTCTGGCAGGTGTTTTCCGTCTGTTTGGGGTGTGGTTCCCGCATCTCATGCACATGGTTCTGGCACGACTGAGATGTGGTTCCGGCCGGCCCGACAGGTGTTTCCACAGTGTCCGCCAAGTGGTACTGGCGTAGTTGGCAGGTGATTTTGGCATGACCGGCATGTGGTTCCAGCAAGCCCGGCAGTGATTCCGAAGTGTTCCCCAACTGGTTGTGGCGTAGCCGGCAGGTGATTTCTGCGTGTCCGGCAGGTGTTTCTGGCGAGTCGAGCAGGTGGCTCCGGCATGCTCGGCAGGTGCTTCCGGCGTCTCCGGCACTTGGTTCTGGTGTGTCTGAGAGCTGGTTCCGGCATGTCCGGCAGATGATTCCGGAGTGTCCGCCAAGTGGTTCTGGCATACCCAGCAGGTGATTTTGGCGTGTCAGGGAGGTGGTACCGGTGAGTCGAGCAGGTGGTTCCGGCGTGCTCAGCAGGTGGTTCAGGCGGTTCTGGCAGGTGGTATCCGTCTGTTCGGGGTGTGGTTCCAGCATCTCATGAACACGTTTCTGGCACGTCTGAGATGTGGTTCCAGCCGGCCCGACAGGTGTTTCCGCAGTGTCCGCCAAGCGGTTCTGGCGTAGTTGGCAGGTGATTTTGGCATGACTGGCAGGTGGTTCCAGCAAGCCCGGCAGGTGATTCCAAAGTGTTCACCAACTGGTTGTGGCGTAGCCGGCAGGTGATTTTTGCGTGATCGGCAGGTGGTTCTGGCGAGTCGAGCAGGTGGTTCCGGCGTGCTCGGCTGGTGCTTCCGGGGTCATTGGCACGGGGTTCTGGCATGTCTGAGAGGTGGTTCCTGCATGCCCGGCAAGTGATTCCGGAGTGTTCGCCAAGTGGTTCTGGCATAGTCGGCAGGTGATTTTGGCATGTCCGGCAGGTGGTTCAGGAGAGTTGAGCAGGTGGTTCCAACGTGCTTGGCAGGTGCTTCTGGCGTCTCCGGCACGTGTTTCTGGCACATCTGACAGGTGGTTCCGGCATGCCCGAAAGGTGATTCCGGTCTGTCCAGTAGGTGGTTCCAGCCTGCACGGCATGTGGTTCTGGTACGTCTCAGAGGTGGTTGCGCATGCCCAACAGGTGATTCCGGACTGTCCGCCACATGGTTCTGGCACGTCTGAGAGGTGGTTCCGGCATGCCCGGCAGGTCATCCCAGAGAGTCCTCCACGTGCTTCTGGCATAACACGCAGGTGATTTTGGCGTGTCTGGCAGGTTGTTCCGTTGTGCTTGGCAGGTGGTTCAGGCTTGGCAGGCAGGTGGTTCCAGACTCTCCAGGAGGTGTTTCCAGCTTCTCCGGCAGGTGGTTCTGGTACGGCTGAGCGGTGGTTCCGCCATGGCTGGCAGGTGATTCCGGACCGTCCCCCAGTTGGTTCTGGCATAGCCAGCAGTTGATATTGGCCTGTCCGGCAGGTGGTTCCAGCGAGTCGAACAGGTGGCTCCGGCGTGCTCGGCAGTTGGTTCCGGTCTGTCCGGTAGGTGATTCCGGCGTGTCCGGCACGTGCTTCCGGCACGTCTGAGAGGTGGTTCCGGCATGCGCGACAGGTGGTTTCGGAGTGTCCGCCAGGTGGTTCTGGCGTACCCGGCAGGTGATTTTGGCGTGTCCGGCAGGTGTTTCTGGCGAGTCGAGCAGGTGGCTCCGGCATGCTCGGCAGGTGCTTCCGGCGTCTCCGGCACGTGGTTCTGGTGTGTCTGAGAGCTGGTTCCGGCATGTCCGGCAGATGATTCCGGAGTGTCCGCCAAGTGGTTCTGGCATACCCGGCTGGTGATTTGGGCATGTCAGGTAGGTGGTTCCGGCGAGTCGAGCAGGTGGCTCCGGCGTGCTCGGCAGGTTGTTCAGACGGGTCTGGCAGGTGTTTTCCGTCTGTTCGGGGTGTGGTTCCAGCATCTCATGCACATGGTTCTGGCACGTCTGAGATGTGGTTCCGGCCGGCCCGACAGGTGTTTCCACAGTGTCCGCCAAGTGGTACTGGCGTAGTTGGCAGGTGATTTTGGCATGACCGGCAGGTGGTTCCAGCAAGCCCGGCAGGTGATTCCGAAGTGTTCCCCAACTGGTTGTGGCGTAGCCGGCAGGTGATTTTTGCGTGTCCGGCAGGTGGTTCTGGCGAGTCGAGCAGGTGGTTCCGGCGTGCTCGGCAGGTGCTTCCGGGGTCATTGGCACGTGGTTCTGGCATATCTGAGAGGTGGTTCCGGCATGCCCGGCAGGTGATTCCGGAGTGTTCGCCAAGTGTTTCCGGCGTAGCCGGCAGGTGATTTTGCATGTCCAGCGGTCGTTCCGGCGGGTCGAGCCGGTGGTTCCGGCGTGTCCGGCAGGTGGTTCCGGTCTGTCCGGCAGGTGGTTCTGTGGTGTCCGGCACGAGGTTCAGTCTGAGAGGCTGTGCCGGCATGCCCCTCACGTGATTCCGGCTTGTCCCCGAAGTGGTGCTGGTGTAGCGGGCAGGTGATTTTGGCGTGTCCGGCAGGTGGTTCAGGCGAGTTGAGCAGGTGGTTGCGACGTGCTCGGCAGGTGCTTCCGGCGTCTCCGGCACGTGTTTCTGGCACATCTGACTGGTGGTTCCGGCATGCCCAAAAGTTGATTCCGGTCTGTCCGGTAGGTGGTTCCGGCGTGCACGGCACGTGGTTCTGGTACGTCTCTGAGGTGGTTGCGTATGCCCAACAGGTGATTCCGGACTGTCCGCCACGTGCTTCTGGCACGTCTGAGAGGTGGTTCCAACATGCCCGGCAGGTCATTTCGGAGAGTCGTCCAAGTGGTTCTGGCGTAGCCCGCAGGTGATTTTGGCGTGTCCGGCAGGTGGTTCCGCCGTGCTCGGCAGGTGGTTCAGGCATGGCCGTCACGTGGTTCCAGTCTGTCCAGGACGTGTTTCCAGCTTCTCCGGCAGGTGGTTCTGGTACGTCTGAGAGGTGGTTCCGCCATGGCTGGCAGGTGATCCCGGACTGTCCCCCAGGTGGTTCTGGCATAGCCAGCAGTTGATATTGGCCTGTCCGGCAGGTGGTTCCAGGGAGTCGAACAGGTGGCTCCGGCGTTCTTGGCAGGTGGTTCCGGTCTGTCCGGTAGGTGTTTGCGGCGTGTCTGGCACGTGCTTCCGGCACGTCTGAGAGGTGGTTCCGGCATGCGCGGCAGGTGATTCCGTAGTGTCCGCCAGGTGGTTCTGGCATACCCGGCAGGTGATTTTGGCGTGTCCGGCAGGTGTTTCTGGCGAGTCGAGCACGTGGCTCCGGCATGCTCGGCAGGTGCTTCCGGCGTCTCCGGCACTTGGTTCTGGTGTGTCTGAGAGCTGGTTCCGGCATGTCCGGCAGATGATTCCGGAGTGTCCGCCAAGTGGTTCTGGCATACCCAGCAGGTGATTTTGGCGTGTCAGGGAGGTGGTACCGGTGAGTCGAGCAGGTGGTTCCGGCGTGCTCAGCAGGTGGTTCAGGCGGTTCTGGCAGGTGGTATCCGTCTGTTCGGGGTGTGGTTCCAGCATCTCATGAACACGTTTCTGGCACGTCTGAGATGTGGTTCCAGCCGGCCCGACAGGTGTTTCCGCAGTGTCCGCCAAGCGGTTCTGGCGTAGTTGGCAGGTGATTTTGGCATGACTGGCAGGTGGTTCCAGCAAGCCTGGCAGGTGATTCCAAAGTGTTCACCAACTGGTTGTGGCGTAGCCGGCAGGTGATTTTTGCGTGATCGGCAGGTGGTTCTGGCGAGTCGAGCAGGTGGTTCCGGCGTGCTCGGCTGGTGCTTCCGGGGTCATTGGCACGGGGTTCTGGCATGTCTGAGAGGTGGTTCCTGCATGCCCGGCAAGTGATTCCGGAGTGTTCGCCAAGTGGTTCTGGCATAGTCGGCAGGTGATTTTGGCATGTCCGGCAGGTGGTTCAGGCGAGTTGAGCAGGTGGTTCCAACGTGCTTGGCAGGTGCTTCCGGCGTCTCCGGCACGTGTTTCTGGCACATCTGACAGGTGGTTCCGGCATGCCCGAAAGGTGATTCCGGTCTGTCCGGTAGGTGGTTCCAGCCTGCACGGCATGTGGTTCTGGTACGTCTCAGAGGTGGTTGCGCATGCCCAACAGGTGATTCCGGACTGTCCGCCACATGGTTCTGGCACGTCTGAGAGGTGGTTCCGGCATGCCCGGCAGGTCATCCCAGAGAGTCCTCCAAGTGGTTCTGGCATAACACGCAGGTGATTTTGGCGTGTCTGGCAGGTTGTTCCGTTGTGCTTGGCAGGTGGTTCAGGCTTGGCCGGCAGGTGGTTCCAGACTGTCCAGGACGTGTTTCCAGCTTCTCCGGCAGGTGGTTCTGGTACGTCTGAGAGGTGGTTCCGCCATGGCTGGCAGGTGATTCCGGACCGTCCCCCAGGTGGTTCTGGCATAGCCAGCAGTTGATATTGGCCTGTCCGGCAGGTGGTTCCAGCGAGTCGAACAGGTGGCTCCGGCGTGCTCGGCAGGTGGTTCCGGTCTGTCCGGTAGGTGATTCCGGCGTGTCCGGCACGTGCTTCCGGCACGTCTGAGAGGTGGTTCCGGCATGCGCGACAGTTGGTTTCGGAGTGTCCGCCAGGTGGTTCTGGCGTACCCGGCAGGTGATTTTGGCGTGTCCGGCAGGTGTTTCTGGCGAGTCGAGCAGGTGGCTCCGGCATGCTCGGCAGGTGCTTCCGGCGTCTCCGGCACGTGGTTCTGGTGTGTCTGAGAGCTGGTTCCGGCATGTCCGGCAGATGATTCCGGAGTGTCCGCCAAGTGGTTCTGGCATACCCGGCTGGTGATTTGGGCATGTCAGGTAGGTGGTTCCGGCGAGTCGAGCAGGTGGCTCCGGCGTGCTCGGCAGGTTGTTCAGACGGGTCTGGCAGGTGTTTTCCGTCTGTTCGGGGTGTGGTTCCAGCATCTCATGCACATGGTTCTGGCACGTCTGAGATGTGGTTCCGGCCGGCCCGACAGGTGTTTCCACAGTGTCCGCCAAGTGGTACTGGCGTAGTTGGCAGGTGATTTTGGCATGACCGGCAGGTGGTTCCAGCAAGCCCGGCAGGTGATTCCGAAGTGTTCCCCAACTGGTTGTGGCGTAGCCGGCAGGTGATTTTTGCGTGTCCGGCAGGTGGTTCTGGCGAGTCGAGCAGGTGGTTCCGGCGTGCTCGGCAGGTGCTTCCGGGGTCATT
>NW_027227151.1:0-33995 GCF_037783145.1 Equus przewalskii
CTTACTTTGCCCTAGAGCTGAAAGGCACAACGTGCAGGCTTCTTTCCAAAGGGCGAGTTGGGCCCCACAGCATCTTGCTTCCAGCTCTTTGGGAAGCTAAGAAACAAGTCGCTCTGCACAGTGCTCTTACAGCCTACCGGGAACATCTCTTCCAAAGGCCTGTGAAACGCAGTTTCTTTGCAGGCCTGATCTGGCTGAAGTAGGACTTCTGCTCTGGGTGTGCTACATTGCCCTAGAGCTGAAAGGCACAACGTGCAGGCTTCTTTCCAAAGGGCGAGGTGGGACCAACAGCATCTTGCTTCCAGCTCTTTGGGAAGCTAAGATACAACTCGCTCTGCACAGTGCTCTTACAGCCTACCGGGAACATCTCTTCCAAAGGCCTGTGAAACGCAGTTTCTTTGCAGGCCTGATCTGGCTGAAGTAGGACTTCTGCTCTGGGTGTGCTACATTGCCCTAGAGCTGAAAGGCACAACGTGCAGGCTTCTTTCCAAAGGGCGAGTTGGGCCCCACAGCATCTTGCTTCCAGCTCTTTGGGAAGCTAAGAAACAACTCGCTCTGCACAGTGCTCTTACAGCCTACCGGGAACATCTCTTCCAAAGGCCTGTGAAACGCAGTTTCTTTGCAGGCCTGATCTGGCTGAAGTAGGACTTCTGCTCTGGGTGTGCTACATTGCCCTAGAGCTGAAAGGCACAACGTGCAGGCTTCTTTCCAAAGGGCGAGTTGGGCCCCACAGCATCTTGCTTCCAGCTCTTTGGGAAGCTAAGAAACAACTCGCTCTGCACAGTGCTCTTACAGCCTACCGGGAACATCTCTTCCAAAGGCCTGTGAAACGCAGTTTCTTTGCAGGCCTGATCTGGCTGAAGTAGGACTTCTGCTCTGGGTGTGCTACATTGCCCTAGAGCTGAAAGGCACAACGTGCAGGCTTCTTTCCAAAGGGCGAGTTGGGCCCCACAGCATCTTGCTTCCAGCTCTTTGGGAAGCTAAGAAACAACTCGCTCTGCACAGTGCTCTTACAGCCTACCGGGAACATCTCTTCCAAAGGCCTGTGAAACGCAGTTTCTTTGCAGGCCTGATCTGGCTGAAGTAGGACTTCTGCTCTGGGTGTGCTACATTGCCCTAGAGCTGAAAGGCACAACGTGCAGGCTTCTTTCCAAAGGGCGAGTTGGGCCCCACAGCATCTTGCTTCCAGCTCTTTGGGAAGCTAAGAAACAACTCGCTCTGCACAGTGCTCTTACAGCCTACCGGGAACATCTCTTCCAAAGGCCTGTGAAACGCAGTTTCTTTGCAGGCCTGATCTGGCTGAAGTAGGACTTCTGCTCTGGGTGTGCTACATTGCCCTAGAGCTGAAAGGCACAACGTGCAGGCTTCTTTCCAAAGGGCGAGTTGGGCCCCACAGCATCTTGCTTCCAGCTCTTTGGGAAGCTAAGAAACAACTCGCTCTGCACAGTGCTCTTACAGCCTACCGGGAACATCTCTTCCAAAGGCCTGTGAAACGCAGTTTCTTTGCAGGCCTGATCTGGCTGAAGTAGGACTTCTGCTCTGGGTGTGCTACATTGCCCTAGAGCTGAAAGGCACAACGTGCAGGCTTCTTTCCAAAGGGCGAGTTGGGCCCCACAGCATCTTGCTTCCAGCTCTTTGGGAAGCTAAGAAACAACTCGCTCTGCACAGTGCTCTTACAGCCTACCGGGAACATCTCTTCCAAAGGCCTGTGAAACGCAGTTTCTTTGCAGGCCTGATCTGGCTGAAGTCGCACTTCTGCTCTGGGTGTGGTACATTGCCCTAGAGCTGAAAGGCACAACGTGCAGGCTTCTTTCCAAAGGGCGAGTTGGGCCCCACAGCATCTTGCTTCCAGCTCTTTGGGAAGCTAAGAAACAACTCGCTCTGCACAGTGCTCTTACAGAATACCGGGAACATCTCTTCCAAAGGCCTGTGAAACGTAGTTTCTTTGCAGGCCTGATCTGGCTGAAGTAGGACTTCTGCTCTCGGAGTTCTACTTTGCCCTAGAGCTGAAAGGCACAACATGCAGGCTTCTTTCCAAAGGGCGAGTTGGGCCCCACAGCATCTTGCTTCCAGCTCTTTGGGAAGCTAAGGAACAACTCGCTCTGCGCAGTGCTCTTACAGCCTACCGGGAACATCTCTTCCAAAGGCCTGTGAAACGCAGTTTCTTTGCAGGCCTGATCTGGCTGAAGTAGGACTTCTGCTCTGGGTGTGCCACATTGCCCTAGAGCTGAAAGGCACAACGTGCAGGCTTCTTTCCAAAGGGCGAGTTGGGCCCCACAGCATCTTGCTTCCAGCTCTTTGGGAAGCTAAGAAACAACTCGCTCTGCACAGTGCTCTTACAGCCTACCGGGAACATCTCTTCCAAAGGCCTGTGAAACGCAGTTTCTTTGCAGGCCTGATCTGGCTGAAGTAGGACTTCTGCTCTGGGTGTGCTACATTGCCCTAGAGCTGAAAGGCACAACGTGCAGGCTTCTTTCCAAAGGGCGAGTTGGGCCCCACAGCATCTTGCTTCCAGCTCTTTGGGAAGCTAAGAAACAACTCGCTCTGCACAGTGCTCTTACAGCCTACCGGGAACATCTCTTCCAAAGGCCTGTGAAACGCAGTTTCTTTGCAGGCCTGATCTGGCTGAAGTAGGACTTCTGCTCTGGGTGTGCTACATTGCCCTAGAGCTGAAAGGCACAACGTGCAGGCTTCTTTCCAAAGGGCGAGTTGGGCCCCACAGCATCTTGCTTCCAGCTCTTTGGGAAGCTAAGAAACAACTTGCTCTGCACAGTGCTCTTACAGTCTACCGGGAACATCTCTTCCAAAGGCCTGTGAAACGCAGTTTCTTTGCAGGCCTGATCTGGCTGAAGTCGCACTTCTGCTCTGGGTGTGGTACATTGCCCTAGAGCTGAAAGGCACAACGTGCAGGCTTCTTTCCAAAGGGCGAGTTGGGCCTCACAGCATCTTGCTTCCAGCTCTTTGGGAAGCTAAGAAACAACTCGCTCTGCACAGTCCTCTTACAGCCTACCGGGAACATCTCTTCCAAAGGCCTGTGAAACGCAGTTTCTTGGCAGGCCTGATCTGGCTGAAGTAGGACTTCTGCTCTGGGTGTGCTACATTGCCCTAGAGCTGAAAGGCACAACGTGCAGGCTTCTTTCCAAAGGGCGAGTTGGACCCCACAGCATCTTGCTTCCAGCTCTTTGGGAAGCTAAGAAACAACTCGCTCTGCACAGTGCTCTTACAGCCTACCGGGAACATCTCTTCCAAAGGCCTGTGAAACGCAGTTTCTTGGCAGGCCTGATCTGGCTGAAGTAGGACTTCTGCTCTGGGTGTGCTACATTGCCCTAGAGCTGAAAGGCACAACGTGCAGGCTTCTCTCCAAAGGGCGAGTTGGGCCCCACAGCATCTTGCTTCCAGCTTTTTGGGAAGCTAAGTCTCAACTCGCTCTGCACAGTGCTCTTACAGCCTACCGGGAACATCTCTTCCAAAGGCCTCTGAAACGCAGTTTCATTGCAGGCCTGATCTGGCTGAAGTAGGACTTCTGCTCTGGGTGTGCTACATTGCCCTAGAGCTGAAAGGCACAACGTGCAGGCTTCTTTCCAAAGGGCGAGTTGGGCCCCACAGCATCTTGCTTCCAGCTTTTTGGGAAGCGAAGTATCAACTCGCTCTGCACAGTGCTCTTACAGCCTACCGGGAACATCTCTTCCAAAGGCCTGTGAAACGCAGTTTCTTTGCAGGCCTGATCTGGCTGAAGTAGGACTTCTTCTCTGGGTGTGCTACATTGCCCTAGAGCTGAAAGGCACAATGTGCAGGCTTCTTTCCAAAGGGCGAGTTGGGCCCCACAGCATCTTGCTTCCAACTCTTTGGGAAGCTAAGAAACAACTCGCTCTGCACAGTGCTCTTACAGCCTACCGTGAACATCTCTTCCAAAGTCCTGTGAAACGCAGTTTCTTTGCAGGCCTGATCTGGCTGAAGTAGAACTTCTGCTCTGGGTGTGCTACATTGCCCTAGAGCTGAAAGGCACAACGTGCAGGCTTCTTTCCAAAGGGCGAGTTGGGCCCCACAGCATCTTGCTTCCAGCTCTTTGGGAAGCTAAGAAACAACTCGCTCTGCACAGTGCTCTTACAGCCTACCGGGAACATCTCTTCCAAAGGCCTGTGAAACGCAGTTTCTTGGCAGGCCTGATCTGGCTGAAGTAGGACTTCTGCTCTGGGTGTGACACATAGCCCTAGAGCTGAAAGGCACAACGTGCCGGCTTCTTTCCAAAGGGAGAGTTGGGCCCCACAGCATCTTGCTTCCAGCTCTTTGGGAAGCTAAGAAACAACTCGCTCTGCACAGTGCTCTTACAGCCTACCGGGAACATCTCTTCCAAAGGCCTGTGAAACGCAGTTTCTTTGCAGGCCTGATCTGGCTGAAGTAGGACTTCTGCTCTGGGTGTGCCACATTGCCCTAGAGCTGAAAGGCACAACGTGCCGGCTTCTTTCCAAAGGGTGAGTTGGGACCAAAAGCATCTTGCTTCCAGCTCTTTGGGAAGCTAAGAAACAACTCGCTCTGCACAGTGCTCTTACAGCCTACCGGGAACATCTCTTCCAAAGGCCTGTGAAACGCAGTTTCTTGGCAGGCCTGATCTGGCTGAAGTAGGACTTCTGCTCTGGGTGTGCCACATTGCCCTAGAGCTGAAAGGCACAACGTGCCGGCTTCTTTCCAAAGGGCGAGTTGGGCCCCACAGCATCTTGCTTCCAGCTCTTTGGGAAGCTAAGAAACAACTCGCTCTGCACAGTGCTCTTACAGCCTACCGGGAACATCTCTTCCAAAGGCCTGTGAAACGCAGTTTCTTTGCAGGCCTGATCTGGCTGAAGTAGGACTTCTGCTCTGGGTGTGCTACATTGCCCTAGAGCTGAAAGGCACAACGTGCAGGCTTCTTTGCAAAGGGCGAGTTGGGCCCCACAGCATCTTGCTTCCAGCTCTTTGGGAAGCTAAGAAACAACTCGCTCTGCACAGTGCTCTTACAGCCTACAGGGAACATCTCTTCCAAAGGCCTGTGAAACGCAGTTTCTTTGCAGGCCTGATCTGGCTGAAGTAGGATTTCTGCTCTGGGTGTGCCACATTGCCCTAGAGCTGAAAGGCACAACGTGCAGGATTCTTTCCAAAGGGCGAGTTGGGCCCCACAGCATCTTGCTTCCAGCTCTTTGGGAAGCTAAGAAACAACTCGCTCTGCACAGTGCTCTTACAGCCTACCGGGAACATCTCTTCCAAAGGCCTGTGAAACGCAGTTTCTTGGCAGGCCTGATCTGGCTGAAGTAGGACTTCTGCTCTGGGTGTGCTACATTGCCCTAGAGCTGAAAGGCACAACGTGCAGGCTTCTTTCCAAAGGGCGAGTTGGGCCCCACAGCATCTTGCTTCCAGCTCTTTGGGAAGCTAAGAAACAACTCGCTCTGCACAGTTCTCTTGGAGCGTACCGGGAACATCTCTTCCAAAGGCCTGTGAAACGCAGTTTCTTTGCAGGCCTGATCTGGCTGAAGTAGGACTTCTGCTCTGGGTGTGCTACATTGCCCTAGAGCTGAAAGGCACAACGTGCAGGCTTCTTTCCAAAGGGCGAGTTGGGCCCCACAGCATCTTGCGTCCAGCTCTATGGGAAGCTAAGAAACAACTCGCTCTGCACAGTGCTCTTACAGCCTACCGGGAACATCTCTTCCAAAGGCCTGTGAAACGCAGTTTCTTTGCAGGCCTGATCTGGCAGAGTAGGACTTCTGCTCTGGGTGTGCTACATTGCCCTAGAGCTGAAAGGCACAACGTGCAGGCTTCTTTCCAAAGGGCGAGTTGGTCCCCACAGCATCTTGCTTCCAGCTCTTTGGGAAGCTAAGAAACAACTCGCTCTGCACAGTGCTCTTACAGCCTACCGGGAACATCTCTTCCAAAGGCCTGTGAAACGCAGTTTCTTTGCAGGCCTGATCTGGCAGAGTAGGACATCTGCTCTGGGTGTGCTACATTGCCCTAGAGCTGAAAGGCACAACGTGCAGGCTTCTTTCCAAAGGGCGAGTTGGGCCCCACAGCATCTTGCTTCCAGCTCTTTGGGAAGCTAAGAAACAACTCGCTCTGCACAGTGCTCTTACAGACTACCGGGAACATCTCTTCCAAAGGCCTGTGAAACGCAGTTTCTTTGCAGGCCTGATCTGGCTGAAGTAGGACTTCTGCTCTGGGTGTGCTACATTGCCCTAGAGCTGAAAGGCACAACGTGCAGGCTTATTTCCAAAGGGCGAGTTGGGCCCCACAGCATCTTGCTTCCAGCTCTTTGGGAAGCTAAGAAACAACTCGCTCTGCACAGTGCTCTTACAGCCTACCGGGAACATCTCTTCCAAAGGCCTGTGAAACGCAGTTTCTTTGCAGGCCTGATCTGGCTGAAGTAGGACTTCTGCTCTGGGTGTGCTACATTGCCCTAGAGCTGAAAGGCACAACGTGCAGGCTTCTTTCCAAAGGGCGAGTTGGGCCCCACAGCATCTTGCTTCCAGCTTTTTGGGAAGCTAAGAAACAACTCGCTCTGCACAGTGCTCTTACAGCCTACCGGGAACATCTCTTCCAAAGGCCTGTGAAACGCAGTTTCTTTGCAGGCCTGATCTGGCTGAAGTAGGACTTCTGCTCTGGGTGTGCCCCATTGCCCTAGAGCTGAAAGGCACAACGTGCAGGCTTCTTTCCAAAGGGCGAGTTGGGCCCCACAGCATCTTGCTTCCAGCTCTTTGGGAAGATAAGAAACCACTCGCTCTGCACAGTGCTCTTACAGCCTACCGGGAACATCTCTTCCAAAGGCCTGTGAAACGCAGTTTCTTTGCAGGCCTGATCTGGCTGAAGTAGGACTTCTGCTCTGGGTGTGCTACATTGCCCTAGAGCTGAAAGGCACAACGTGCAGGCTTCTTTCCAAAGGGCGAGTTGGGCCCCACAGCATCTTGCTTCCAGCTTTTTGGGAAGCTAAGAAACAACTCGCTCTGCACAGTGCTCTTACAGCCTACCGGGAACATCTCTTCCAAAGGCCTGTGAAACGCAGTTTCTTTGCAGGCCTGATCTGGCTGAAGTAGGACTTCTGCTCTGGGTGTGCCACATTGCCCTAGAGCTGAAAGGCACAACGTGCCGGCTCTTTCCAAAGGGCGAGTTGGGCCCCACAGCATCTTGCTTCCAGCTCTTTGGGAAGCTAAGAAACAAGTCGCTCTGCACAGTGCTCTTACAGCCTACCGGGAACATCTCTTCCAAAGGCCTGTGAAACGCAGTTTCTTTGCAGGCCTGATCTGGCTGAAGTAGGACTTCTGCTCTGGGTGTGCTACATTGCCCTAGAGCTGAAAGGCACAACGTGCAGGCTTCTTTCCAAAGGGCGAGGTGGGACCAACAGCATCTTGCTTCCAGCTCTTTGGGAAGCTAAGATACAACTCGCTCTGCACAGTGCTCTTACAGCCTACCGGGAACATCTCTTCCAAAGGCCTGTGAAACGCAGTTTCTTTGCAGGCCTGATCTGGCTGAAGTAGGACTTCTGCTCTGGGTGTGCTACATTGCCCTAGAGCTGAAAGGCACAACGTGCAGGCTTCTTTCCAAAGGGCGAGTTGGGCCCCACAGCATCTTGCTTCCAGCTCTTTGGGAAGCTAAGATACGACTCGCTCTGCACAGTGCTCTTACAGCCTACCGGGAACATCTCTTCCAAAGGCCTGTGAAACGCAGTTTCTTTGCAGGCCTGATCTGGCTGAAGTAGGACTTCTGCTCTGGGTGTGCTACATTGCTCTAGAGCTGAAAGGCACAAGGTGCAGGCTTCTTTCCAAAGGGCGAGTTGGGCCCCACAGCATCTTGCTTCCAGCTCTTTGGGAAGCTAAGAAACAACTCACTCTGCACAGTGCTCTTACAGCCTACCGGGAACATCTCTTCCAAAGGCCTGTGAAACGCAGTTTCTTTGCAGGCCTGATCTGGCTGAAGTAGGACTTCTGCTCTGGGTGTGCTACATTGCCCTAGAGCTGAAAGGCACAACGTGCAGGCTTCTTTCCAAAGGGCGAGTAGGCCCCCACATCATCTTGCTTCCAGCTCTTTGGGAAGCTAAGAAACAACTCGCTCTGCACAGTGCTCTTACAGCCTACCGGGAACATCTCTTCCAAAGGCCTGTGAAACGCAGTTTCTTTGCAGGCCTGATCTGGCTGAGGTAGGACTTCTGCTCTGGGTGTGCTACATTGCCCTAGAGCTGAAAGGCAGAACGTGCAGGCTTCTTTCCAAAGGGCGAGTTGGGCCCCACAGCATCTTGCTTCCAGCTCTTTGGGAAGCTAAGAAACAACTCGCTCTGCACAGTGCTCTTACAGCCTACCGGGAACATCTCTTCCAAAGGCCTGTGAAACGCAGTTTCTTTGCAGGCCTGATCTGGCTGAAGTAGGACTTCTGCTCTGGGTGTGCTACATTGCCCTAGAGCTGAAAGGCACAACGTGCAGGCTCCTTTCCAAAGGGCGAATTGGGCCCCACAGCATCTTCCTTCCAGCTCTTTTGGTAGCTAAGGAACAACTCGCTCTGCACAGTGCTCTTACAGCCTACCGGGAACATCTCTTCCAAAGGCCTGTGAAACGCAGTTTCTTTGCAGGCCTGATCTGGCTGAAGTAGGACTTCTGCTCTGGGTGTGCCACATTGCCCTAGAGCTGAAAGGCACAACGTGCAGGCTTCTTTCCAAAGGGCGAGTTGGGCCCCACAGCATCTTGCTTCCAGCTCTTTGGGAAGCTAAGAAACCACTCGCTCTGCACAGTGCTCTTACACCCTACCGGGAACATCTCTTCCAAAGGCCTGTGAAACGCAGTTTCTTTGCAGGCCTGATCTGGCTGAAGTCGCACTTCTGCTCTGGGTGTGCTACATTGCCCTAGAGCTGAAAGGCACAACGTGCAGGCTTCTTTCCAAAGGGCGAGTTGGGCCCCACAGCATCTTGCTTCCAGCTCTTTGGGAAGCTAAGAAACAACTCGCTCTGCACAGTGCTCTTACAGAATACCGGGAACATCTCTTCCAAAGGCCTGTGAAACGTAGTTTCTTTGCAGGCCTGATCTGGCTGAAGTAGGACTTCTGCTCTCGGAGTTCTACTTTGCCCTAGAGCTGAAAGGCACAACATGCAGGCTTCTTTCCAAAGGGCGAGTTGGGCCCCACAGCATCTTGCTTCCAGCTCTTTGGGAAGCTAAGGAACAACTCGCTCTGCACAGTGCTCTTACAGCCTACTGGGAACATCTCTTCCAAAGGCCTGTGAAACGCAGTTTCTTTGCAGGCCTGATCTGGCTGAAGTAGGACTTCTGCTCTGGGTGTGCCACATTGCCCTAGAGCTGAAAGGCACAACGTGCAGGCTTCTTTCCAAAGGGCGAGTTGGGCCCCACAGCATCTTGCTTCCAGCTCTTTGGGAAGCTAAGAAACCACTCGCTCTGCACAGTGCTCTTACAGCCTACCGGGAACATCTCTTCCAAAGGCCTGTGAAACGCAGTTTCTTTGCAGGCCTGATCTGGCTGAAGTAGGACTTCTGCTCTGGGTGTGCTACATTGCCCTAGAGCTGAAAGGCACAACGTGCAGGCTTCTTTCCAAAGGGCGAGTTGGGCCCCACAGCATCTTGCTTCCAGCTCTTTGGGAAGCTAAGAAACAACTCGCTCTGCACAGTGCTCTTACAGCCTACCGGGAACATCTCTTCCAAAGGCCTGTGAAACGCAGTTTCTTTGCAGGCCTGATCTGGCTGAAGTAGGACTTCTGCTCTGGGTGTGCTACATTGCCCTAGAGCTGAAAGGCACAACGTGCAGGCTTCTTTCCAAAGGGCGAGTTGGGCCCCACAGCATCTTGCTTCCAGCTTTTTGGGAAGCTAAGAAACAACTCGCTCTGCACAGTGCTCTTACAGCCTACCGGGAACATCTCTTCCAAAGGCCTGTGAAACGCAGTTTCTTTGCAGGCCTGATCTGGCTGAAGTAGGACTTCTGCTCTGGGTGTGCCCCATTGCCCTAGAGCTGAAAGGCACAACGGGCAGGCTTCTTTCCAAAGGGCGAGTTGGGCCCCACAGCATCTTGCTTCCAGCTCTTTGGGAAGATAAGAAACCACTCGCTCTGCACAGTGCTCTTACAGCCTACCGGGAACATCTCTTCCAAAGGCCTGTGAAACGCAGTTTCTTTGCAGGCCTGATCTGGCTGAAGTAGGACTTCTGCTCTGGGTGTGCTACATTGCCCTAGAGCTGAAAGGCACAACGTGCAGGCTTCTTTCCAAAGGGCGAGTTGGGCCCCACAGCATCTTGCTTCCAGCTTTTTGGGAAGCTAAGAAACAACTCGCTCTGCACAGTGCTCTTACAGCCTACCGGGAACATCTCTTCCAAAGGCCTGTGAAACGCAGTTTCTTTGCAGGCCTGATCTGGCTGAAGTAGGACTTCTGCTCTGGGTGTGCCACATTGCCCTAGAGCTGAAAGGCACAACGTGCAGGCTCTTTCCAAAGGGCGAGTTGGGCCCCACAGCATCTTGCTTCCAGCTCTTTGGGAAGCTAAGAAACAAGTCGCTCTGCACAGTGCTCTTACAGCCTACCGGGAACATCTCTTCCAAAGGCCTGTGAAACGCAGTTTCTTTGCAGGCCTGATCTGGCTGAAGTAGGACTTCTGCTCTGGGTGTGCTACATTGCCCTAGAGCTGAAAGGCACAACGTGCAGGCTTCTTTCCAAAGGGCGAGTTGGGACCAACAGCATCTTGCTTCCAGCTCTTTGGGAAGCTAAGATACAACTCGCTCTGCACAGTGCTCTTACAGCCTACCGGGAACATCTCTTCCAAAGGCCTGTGAAACGCAGTTTCTTTGCAGGCCTGATCTGGCTGAAGTAGGACTTCTGCTCTGGGTGTGCTACATTGCCCTAGAGCTGAAAGGCACAACGTGCAGGCTTCTTTCCAAAGGGCGAGTTGGGCCCCACAGCATCTTGCTTCCAGCTCTTTGGGAAGCTAAGATACAACTCGCTCTGCACAGTGCTCTTACAGCCTACCGGGAACATCTCTTCCAAAGGCCTGTGAAACGCAGTTTCTTTGCAGGCCTGATCTGGCTGAAGTAGGACTTCTGCTCTGGGTGTGCTACATTGCTCTAGAGCTGAAAGGCACAAGGTGCAGGCTTCTTTCCAAAGGGCGAGTTGGGCCCCACAGCATCTTGCTTCCAGCTCTTTGGGAAGCTAAGAAACAACTCACTCTGCACAGTGCTCTTACAGCCTACCGGGAACATCTCTTCCAAAGGCCTGTGAAACGCAGTTTCTTTGCAGGCCTGATCTGGCAGAAGTAGGATTTCTGCTCTGGGTGTGCTACATTGCCCTAGAGCTGAAAGGCACAACGTGCAGGCTTCTTTCCAAAGGGCGAGTAGGCCCCCACATCATCTTGCTTCCAGCTCTTTGGGAAGCTAAGAAACAACTCGCTCTGCACAGTGCTCTTACAGCCTACCGGGAACATCTCTTCCAAAGGCCTGTGAAACGCAGTTTCTTTGCAGGCCTGATCTGGCTGAGGTAGGACTTCTGCTCTGGGTGTGCTACATTGCCCTAGAGCTGAAAGGCAGAACGTGCAGGCTTCTTTCCAAAGGGCGAGTTGGGCCCCACAGCATCTTGCTTCCAGCTCTTTGGGAAGCTAAGAAACAACTCGCTCTGCACAGTGCTCTTACAGCCTACCGGGAACATCTCTTCCAAAGGCCTGTGAAACGCAGTTTCTTTGCAGGCCTGATCTGGCTGAAGTAGGACTTCTGCTCTGGGTGTGCTACATTGCCCTAGAGCTGAAAGGCACAACGTGCAGGCTCCTTTCCAAAGGGCGAGTTGGGCCCCACAGCATCTTCCTTCCAGCTCTTTTGGAAGCTAAGGAACAACTCGCTCTGCACAGTGCTCTTACAGCCTACCGGGAACATCTCTTCCAAAGGCCTGTGAAACGCAGTTTCTTTGCAGGCCTGATCTGGCTGAAGTAGGACTTCTGCTCTGGGTGTGCCACATTGCCCTAGAGCTGAAAGGCACAACGTGCAGGCTTCTTTCCAAAGGGCGAGTTGGGCCCCACAGCATCTTGCTTCCAGCTCTTTGGGAAGCTAAGAAACCACTCGCTCTGCACAGTGCTCTTACACCCTACCGGGAACATCTCTTCCAAAGGCCTGTGAAACGCAGTTTCTTTGCAGGCCTGATCTGGCTGAAGTAGGACTTCTGCTCTGGGTGTGCTACATTGCCCTAGAGCTGAAAGGCACAACGTGCAGGCTTCTTTCCAAAGGGCGAGTTGGGCCCCACAGCATCTTGCTTCCAGCTCTTTGGGAAGCTAAGAAACAACTCGCTCTGCACAGTGCTCTTACAGCCTACCGGGAACATCTCTTCCAAAGGCCTGTGAAACGCAGTTTCTTTGCAGGCCTGATCTGGCTGAAGTAGGACTTCTGCTCTGGGTGTGCTACATTGCCCTAGAGCTGAAAGGCACAACGTGCAGGCTTCTTTCCAAAGGGCGAGTTGGGCCCCACAGCATCTTGCTTCCAGCTTTTTGGGAAGCTAAGAAACAACTCGCTCTGCACAGTGCTCTTACAGCCTACCGGGAACATCTCTTCCAAAGGCCTGTGAAACGCAGTTTCTTTGCAGGCCTGATCTGGCTGAAGTAGGACTTCTGCTCTGGGTGTGCCCCATTGCCCTAGAGCTGAAAGGCACAACGGGCAGGCTTCTTTCCAAAGGGCGAGTTGGGCCCCACAGCATCTTGCTTCCAGCTCTTTGGGAAGCTAAGAAACCACTCGCTCTGCACAGTGCTCTTACAGCCTACCGGGAACATCTCTTCCAAAGGCCTGTGAAACGCAGTTTCTTTGCAGGCCTGATCTGGCTGAAGTAGGACTTCTGCTCTGGGTGTGCTACATTGCCCTAGAGCTGAAAGGCACAACGTGCAGGCTTCTTTCCAAAGGGCGAGTTGGGCCCCACAGCATCTTGCTTCCAGCTTTTTGGGAAGCTAAGAAACAACTCGCTCTGCACAGTGCTCTTACAGCCTACCGGGAACATCTCTTCCAAAGGCCTGTGAAACGCAGTTTCTTTGCAGGCCTGATCTGGCTGAAGTAGGACTTCTGCTCTGGGTGTGCTACATTGCCCTAGAGCTGAAAGGCACAACGTGCAGGCTCTTTCCAAAGGGCGAGTTGGGCCCCACAGCATCTTGCTTCCAGCTCTTTGGGAAGCTAAGAAACAAGTCGCTCTGCACAGTGCTCTTACAGCCTACCGGGAACATCTCTTCCAAAGGCCTGTGAAACGCAGTTTCTTTGCAGGCCTGATCTGGCTGAAGTAGGACTTCTGCTCTGGGTGTGCTACATTGCCCTAGAGCTGAAAGGCACAACGTGCAGGCTTCTTTCCAAAGGGCGAGGTGGGACCAACAGCATCTTGCTTCCAGCTCTTTGGGAAGCTAAGATACAACTCGCTCTGCACAGTGCTCTTACAGCCTACCGGGAACATCTCTTCCAAAGGCCTGTGAAACGCAGTTTCTTTGCAGGCCTGATCTGGCTGAAGTAGGACTTCTGCTCTGGGTGTGCTACATTGCCCTAGAGCTGAAAGGCACAACGTGCAGGCTTCTTTCCAAAGGGCGAGTTGGGCCCCACAGCATCTTGCTTCCAGCTCTTTGGGAAGCTAAGATACAACTCGCTCTGCACAGTGCTCTTACAGCCTACCGGGAACATCTCTTCCAAAGGCCTGTGAAACGCAGTTTCTTTGCAGGCCTGATCTGGCTGAAGTAGGACTTCTGCTCTGGGTGTGCTACATTGCTCTAGAGCTGAAAGGCACAAGGTGCAGGCTTCTTTCCAAAGGGCGAGTTGGGCCCCACAGCATCTTGCTTCCAGCTCTTTGGGAAGCTAAGAAACAACTCACTCTGCACAGTGCTCTTACAGCCTACCGGGAACATCTCTTCCAAAGGCCTGTGAAACGCAGTTTCTTTGCAGGCCTGATCTGGCAGAAGTAGGACTTCTGCTCTGGGTGTGCTACATTGCCCTAGAGCTGAAAGGCACAACGTGCAGGCTTCTTTCCAAAGGGCGAGTAGGCCCCCACATCATCTTGCTTCCAGCTCTTTGGGAAGCTAAGAAACAACTCGCTCTGCACAGTGCTCTTACAGCCTACCGGGAACATCTCTTCCAAAGGCCTGTGAAACGCAGTTTCTTTGCAGGCCTGATCTGGCTGAGGTAGGACTTCTGCTCTGGGTGTGCTACATTGCCCTAGAGCTGAAAGGCAGAACGTGCAGGCTTCTTTCCAAAGGGCGAGTTGGGCCCCACAGCATCTTGCTTCCAGCTCTTTGGGAAGCTAAGAAACAACTCGCTCTGCACAGTGCTCTTACAGCCTACCGGGAACATCTCTTCCAAAGGCCTGTGAAACGCAGTTTCTTTGCAGGCCTGATCTGGCTGAAGTAGGACTTCTGCTCTGGGTGTGCTACATTGCCCTAGAGCTGAAAGGCACAACGTGCAGGCTCCTTTCCAAAGGGCGAATTGGGCCCCACAGCATCTTCCTTCCAGCTCTTTGGGTAGCTAAGGAACAACTAGCTCTGCACAGTGCTCCTACAGCCTACCGGGAACATCTCTTCCAAAGGCCTGTGAAACGCAGTTTCTTTGCAGGCCTGATCTGGCTGAAGTAGGACTTCTGCTCTGGGTGTGCCACATTGCCCTAGAGCTGAAAGGCACAACGTGCAGGCTTCTTTCCAAAGGGCGAGTTGGGCCCCACAGCATCTTGCTTCCAGCTCTTTGGGAAGCTAAGAAACCACTCGCTCTGCACAGTGCTCTTACACCCTACCGGGAACATCTCTTCCAAAGGCCTGTGAAACGCAGTTTCTTTGCAGGCCTGATCTGGCTGAAGTAGGACTTCTGCTCTGGGTGTGCTACATTGCCCTAGAGCTGAAAGGAACAACGTGCAGGCTTCTTTCCAAAGGGCGAGTTGGGCCCCACAGCATCTTGCTTCCAGCTCTTTGGGAAGCTAAGAAACAACTCGCTCTGCACAGTGCTCTTACAGTCTACCGGGAACATCTCTTCCAAAGGCCTGTGAAACGCAGTTTCTTTGCAGGCCTGATCTGGCTGAAGTCGCACTTCTGCTCTGGGTGTGCTACATTGCCCTAGAGCTGAAAGGCACAACGTGCAGGCTTCTTTCCAAAGGGCGAGTTGGGCCCCACAGCATCTTGCTTCCAGCTCTTTGGGAAGCTAAGAAACAACTCGCTCTGCACAGTGCTCTTACAGAATACCGGGAACATCTCTTCCAAAGGCCTGTGAAACGTAGTTTCTTTGCAGGCCTGATCTGGCTGAAGTAGGACTTCTGCTCTCGGAGTTCTACTTTGCCCTAGAGCTGAAAGGCACAACGTGCAGGCTTCTTTCCAAAGGGCGAGTTGGGCCCCACAGCATCTTGCTTCCAGCTCTTTGGGAAGCTAAGGAACAACTCGCTCTGCACAGTGCTCTTACAGCCTACTGGGAACATCTCTTCCAAAGGCCTGTGAAACGCAGTTTCTTTGCAGGCCTGATCTGGCTGAAGTAGGACTTCTGCTCTGGGTGTGCCACATTGCCCTAGAGCTGAAAGGCACAACGTGCAGGCTTCTTTCCAAAGGGCGAGTTGGGCCCCACAGCATCTTGCTTCCAGCTCTTTGGGAAGCTAAGAAACCACTCGCTCTGCACAGTGCTCTTACACCCTACCGGGAACATCTCTTCCAAAGGCCTGTGAAACGCAGTTTCTTTGCAGGCCTGATCTGGCTGAAGTAGGACTTCTGCTCTGGGTGTGCTACATTGCCCTAGAGCTGAAAGGCACAACGTGAAGGCTTCTTTCCAAAGGCCGAGTTGGGCCCCACAGCATCTTGCTTCCAGCTCTTTGGGAAGCTAAGAAACAACTCGCTCTGCACAGTGCTCTTACAGCCTACCGGGAACATCTCTTCCAAAGGCCTGTGAAACGCAGTTTCTTTGCAGGCCTGATCTGGCTGAAGTAGGACTTCTGCTCTGGGTGTGCTACATTGCCCTAGAGCTGAAAGGCACAACGTGCAGGCTTCTTTCCAAAGGGCGAGTTGGGCCCCACAGCATCTTGCTTCCAGCTCTTTGGGAAGCTAAGAAACAACTCGCTCTGCACAGTTCTCTTACAGCCTACCGGGTACATCTCTTCCAAAGGCCTGTGAAACGCAGTTTCTTTGCAGGCCTGATCTGGCTGAAGTAGGACTTCTGCTCTGGGTGTGCTACATTGCCCTAGAGCTGAAAGGCACAACGTGCAGGCTTCTTTCCAAAGGGCGAGTTGGGCCCCACAGCATCTTGCTTCCAGCTCTTTGGGAAGCTAAGAAACAACTCGCTCTGCACAGTGCTCTTACAGCCTACCGGGAACATCTCTTCCAAAGGCCTGTGAAACGCAGTTTCTTTGCAGGCCTGATCTGGCTGAAGTAGGACTTCTGCTCTGGGTGTGCTACATTGCCCTAGAGCTGAAAGGCACAACGTGCAGGCTTCTTTCCAAAGGGCGAGTTGGGCCCCACAGCATCTTGCTTCCACCTCTTTGGGAAGCTAGGAAACAACTCGCTCTGCACAGTGCTCTTACAGCCTACCGGGAACATCTCTTCCAAAGGCCTGTGAAACGCAGTTTCTTGGCAGGCCTGATCTGGCTGAAGTAGGACTTCTGCTCTGGGTGTGCCACATTGCCCTAGAGCTGAAAGGCACAACGTGCCGGCTTCTTTCCAAAGGGCGAGTTGGGCCCCACAGCATCTTGCTTCCAGCTCTTTGGGAAGCTAAGAAACAACTCGCTCTGCACAGTGCTCTTACAGCCGACCGGGAACATCTCTTCCAAAGGCCTGTGAAACGCAGTTTCTTTGCAGGCCTGATCTGGCTGAAGTAGGACTTCTGCTCTGGGTGTGCTACATTGCCCTAGAGCTGAAAGGCACAACGTGCAGGCTTCTTTCCAAAGGGCGAGTTGGACCCCACAGCATCTTGCTTCCAGCTCTTTGGGAAGCTAAGAAACAACTCGCTCTGCACAGTGCTCTTACAGCCTACCGGGAACATCTCTTCCAAAGGCCTGTGAAACGCAGTTTCTTGGCAGGCCTGATCTGGCTGAAGTAGGACTTCTGCTCTGGGTGTGCTACATTGCCCTAGAGCTGAAAGGCACAACGTGCAGGCTTCTCTCCAAAGGGCGAGTTGGGCCCCACAGCATCTTGCTTCCAGCTTTTTGGGAAGCTAGGTCTCAACTCGCTCTGCAAAGTGCTCTTACAGCCTACCGGGAACATCTCTTCCAAAGGCCTCTGAAACGCAGTTTCATTGCAGGCCTGATCTGGCTGAAGTAGGACTTCTGCTCTGGGTGTGCTACATTGCCCTAGAGCTGAAAGGCACAACGTGCAGGCTTCTTTCCAAAGGGCGAGTTGGGCCCCACAGCATCTTGCTTCCAGCTTTTTGGGAAGCGAAGTATCAACTCGCTCTGCACAGTGCTCTTACAGCCTACCGGGAACATCTCTTCCAAAGGCCTGTGAAACGCAGTTTCTTTGCAGGCCTGATCTGGCTGAAGTAGGACTTCTTCTCTGGGTGTGCTACATTGCCCTAGAGCTGAAAGGCACAATGTGCAGGCTTCTTTCCAAAGGGCGAGTTGGGCCCCACAGCACCTTGCTTCCAACTCTTTGGGAAGCTAAGAAACAACTCGCTCTGCACAGTGCTCTTACAGCCTACCGTGAACATCTCTTCCAAAGTCCTGTGAAACGCAGTTTCTTTGCAGGCCTGATCTGGCTGAAGTAGAACTTCTGCTCTGGGTGTTCTACATTGCCCTAGAGCTGAAAGGCACAACGTGCAGGCTTCTTTCCAAAGGGCGAGTTGGGCCCCACAGCATCTTGCTTCCAGCTCTTTGGGAAGCTAAGAAACAACTCGCTCTGCACAGTGCTCTTACAGCCTACCGGCCACATCTCTTCCAAAGGCCTGTGAAACGCAGTTTCTTGGCAGGCCTGATCTGGCTGAAGTAGGACTTCTGCTCTGGGTGTGACACATAGCCCTAGAGCTGAAAGGCACAACGTGCCGGCTTCTTTCCAAAGGGAGAGTTGGGCCCCACAGCATCTTGCTTCCAGCTCTTTGGGAAGCTAAGAAACAACTCGCTCTGCACAGTGCTCTTACAGCCTACCGGCAACATCTCTTCCAAAGACCTGTGAAACGCAGTTTCTTTGCAGGCCTGATCTGGCTGAAGTAGGACTTCTGCTCTGGGTGTGCCACATTGCCCTAGAGCTGAAAGGCACAACGTGCCGGCTTCTTTCCAATGCGTGAGTTGGGACCAAAAGCATCTTGCTTCCAGCTCTTTGGGAAGCTAAGAAACAACTCGCTCTGCACAGTGCTCTTACAGCCTACCGGGAACATCTCTTCCAAAGGCCTGTGAAACGCAGTTTCTTGGCAGGCCTGATCTGGCTGAAGTAGGACTTCTGCTCTGGGTGTGCCACATTGCCCTAGAGCTGAAAGGCACAACGTGCCGGCTTCTTTCCAAAGGGCGAGTTGGGCCCCACAGCATCTTGCTTCCAGCTCTTTGGGAAGCTAAGAAACAACTCGCTCTGCACAGTGCTCTTACAGCCTACCGGGAACATCTCTTCCAAAGGCCTGTGAAATGCAGTTTCTTGGCAGGCCTGATGTGGCTGAAGTAGGACTTCTGCTCTGGGTGTGCTACATTGCCCTAGAGCTGAAAGGCAGAAGGTGCAGGCTTCTTTCCAAAGGGCGAGTTGTGCCCCACAGCATCTTGCTTCCAGCTCTTTGGGAAGCTAAGAAACAACTCGCTCTGCACAGTGCTCTTACAGCCTACCGGGAACATCTCTTCCAAAGGCCTGTGAAACGCAGTTTCTTGGCAGGCCTGATCTGGCTGAAGTAGGACTTCTGCTCTGGGTGTGCTACATTGCCCTAGAGCTGAAAGGCAAAACGTGCAGGCTTCTTTCCAAAGGGCGAGTTGGGCCCCACAGCATCTTGCTTCCACCTTTTTGGGAAGCTAAGTCTCAACTCGCTCTGCACAGTGCTCTTACAGCCTACCGGGAACATGTCTTCCAAAGGGTTGTGAAACGCAATTTCATTGCAGGCCTGATCTGGCTGAAGTAGGACTTCTGCTCTGGGTGTGCTACATTGCCCTAGAGCTGAAAGGCACAACGTGCAGGCTTCTTTCCAAAGGGCGAGTTGGGCCCCACAGCATCTTGCTTCCAGCTTTTTGGGAAGCGAAGTATCAACTCGCTCTGCACAGTGCTCTTACAGCCTACCGGGAACATCTCTTCCAAAGGCCTGTGAAACGCAGTTTCTTTGCAGGCCTGATCTGGCTGAAGTAGGACTTCTGCTCTGGGTGTGCTACATTGCCCTAGAGCTGAAAGGCACAACGTGCAGGCTTCTTTCCAAAGGGCGAGTTGGGCCCCACAGCACCTTGCTTCCAACTCTTTGGGAAGCTAAGAAACAACTCGCTCTGCACAGTGCTCTTACAGCCTACCGTGAACATCTCTTCCAAAGGCCTGTGAAACGCAGTTTCTTTGCAGGCCTGATCTGGCTGAAGTAGAACTTCTGCTCTGGGTGTGCTACATTGCCCTAGAGATGAAAGGCACAACGTGCAGGCTTCTTTCCAAAGGGCGAGTTGGGTCCCACAGCATCTTGCTTCCAGCTCTTTGGGAAGCTAAGAAACAACTCGCTCTGCACAGTGCTCTTACAGCCTACTGCAAACATCTCTTCCAAAGGCCTGTGAAACGCAGTTTCTTTGCAGGCCTGATCTGGCTGAAGTAGGACTTCTGCTCTGGGTGTGCTACATTGCCCTAGAGCTGAAAGGCACAACGTGCAGGCTTCTTTCCAAAGGGCGAGTTGGGCCCCACAGCATCTTGCTTCCAGCTCTTTGGGAAGCTAAGAAACAACTCGCTCTGCACAGTGCTCTTACAGCCTACCGGGAACATCTCTTCCAAAGGCCTTTGAAACGCAGTTTCTTTGCAGGCCTGATCTGGCTGAAGTAGGACTTCTGCTCTGGGTGTGCTACATTGCCCTAGAGCTGAAAGGCACAACGTGCAGGCTTCTTTCCAAAGGGCGAGTTGGGCCCCACAGCATCTTGCTTCCAGCTTTTTGGGAAGCTAAGTATCAACTCGCTCTGCACAGTGCTCTTAATGCCTACCGGGAACATCTCTTCCAAAGGCCTGTGAAACGCAGTTTCTTTGCAGGCCTGATCTGGCTGAAGTAGGACTTCTGCTCTGGGTGTGCTACATTGCCCTAGAGCTGAAAGGCACAACGTGCAGGCTTCTTTCCAAAGGGCGAGTTGGGCCCCACAGCATCTTGCTTCCAGCTCTTTGGGAAGCTAAGAAACAACTCGCTCTGCACAGTGCTCTTACAGCCTACCGGGAACGTCTCTTCCAAAGGCCTGTGAAACGCAGTTTCTTTGCAGGCCTGATCTGGCAGATGTAGGACTTCTGCTCTGGGTGTGCTACATTGCCCTAGAGATGAAAGGCACAACGTGCCGGCTTCTTTCCAAAGGGAGAGTTGGGCCCCACAGCATCTTGCTTCCAGCTATTTGGGAAGCTAAGAAACAACTCGCTCTGCACAGTGCTCTTACAGCCTACCGGCCACATCTCTTCCAAAGGCCTGTGAAACGCAGTTTCTTTGCAGGCCTGATCTGGCTGAAGTAGGACTTCTGCTCTGGGTGTGCCACATTGCCCTAGAGCTGAAAGGCACAACGTGCCGGCTTCTTTCCAATGCGTGAGTTGGGCCCCACAGCATCTTGCTTCCAGCTATTTGGGAAGCTAAGAAACAACTCGCTCTGCACAGTGCTCTTACAGCCTACCGGCCACATCTCTTCCAAAGGCCTGTGAAACGCAGTTTCTTTGCAGGCCTGATCTGGCTGAAGTAGGACTTCTGCTCTGGGTGTGCTACATTGCCCTAGAGCTGAAAGGCACAACGTGCAGGCTTCTTTGCAAAGGGCGAGTTGGGCCCCAGAGCATCTTGCTTCCAGCTTTTTGGGAAGCTAAGTATCAACTCGCTCTGCACAGTGCTCTTAATGCCTACCGGGAACATCTCTTCCAAAGGCCTGTGAAACGCAGTTTCTTTGCAGGCCTGATCTGGCTGAAGTAGGACTTCTTCTCTGGGTGTGCTACATTGCCCTAGAGCTGAAAGGCACAATGTGCAGGCTTCTTTCCAAAGGGCGAGTTGGGCCCCACAGCACCTTGCTTCCAACTCTTTGGGAAGCTAAGAAACAACTCGCTCTGCACAGTGCTCTTACAGCCTACCGTGAACATCTCTTCCAAAGTCCTGTGAAACGCAGTTTCTTTGCAGGCCTGATCTGGCTGAAGTAGAACTTCTGCTCTGGGTGTTCTACATTGCCCTAGAGCTGAAAGGCACAACGTGCAGGCTTCTTTCCAAAGGGCGAGTTGGGCCCCACAGCATCTTGCTTCCAGCTCTTTGGGAAGCTAAGAAACAACTCGCTCTGCACAGTGCTCTTACAGCCTACCGGGAACATCTCTTCCAAAGGCCTGTGAAACGCAGTTTCTTGGCAGGCCTGATCTGGCTGAAGTAGGACTTCTGCTCTGGGTGTGACACATAGCCCTAGAGCTGAAAGGCACAACGTGCCGGCTTCTTTCCAAAGGGAGAGTTGGGCCCCACAGCATCTTGCTTCCAGCTCTTTGGGAAGCTAAGAAACAACTCGCTCTGCACAGTGCTCTTACAGCCTACCGGCAACATCTCTTCCAAAGGCCTGTGAAACGCAGTTTCTTTGCAGGCCTGATCTGGCTGAAGTAGGACTTCTTCTCTGGGTGTGCCACATTGCCCTAGAGCTGAAAGGCACAACGTGCAGGCTTCTTTCCAAAGGGCGAGTTGGGCCCCACAGCATCTTGCTTCCAGCTCTTTGGGAAGCTAAGAAACAACTCGCTCTGCACAGTGCTCTTACAGCCTACCGGGAACATCTCTTCCAAAGGCCTGTGAAACGCAGTTTCTTGGCAGGCCTGATCTGGCTGAAGTAGGACTTCTGCTCTGGGTGTGCTACATTGCCCTAGAGCTGAAAGGCAAAACGTGCAGGCTTCTTTCCAAAGGGCGAGTTGGGCCCCACAGCATCTTGCTTCCACCTTTTTGGGAAGCTAAGTCTCAACTCGCTCTGCACAGTGCTCTTACAGCCTACCGGGAACATGTCTTCCAAAGGGTTGTGAAACGCAATTTCATTGCAGGCCTGATCTGGCTGAAGTAGGACTTCTGCTCTGGGTGTGCTACATTGCCCTAGAGCTGAAAGGCACAACGTGCAGGCTTCTTTCCAAAGGGCGAGTTGGGCCCCACAGCATCTTGCTTCCAGCTTTTTGGGAAGCGAAGTATCAACTCGCTCTGCACAGTGCTCTTACAGCCTACCGGGAACATCTCTTCCAAAGGCCTGTGAAACGCAGTTTCTTTGCAGGCCTGATCTGGCTGAAGTAGGACTTCTGCTCTGGGTGTGCTACATTGCCCTAGAGCTGAAAGGCACAACGTGCAGGCTTCTTTCCAAAGGGCGAGTTGGGCCCCACAGCACCTTGCTTCCAACTCTTTGGGAAGCTAAGAAACAACTCGCTCTGCACAGTGCTCTTACAGCCTACCGTGAACATCTCTTCCAAAGGCCTGTGAAACGCAGTTTCTTTGCAGGCCTGATCTGGCTGAAGTAGAACTTCTGCTCTGGGTGTGCTACATTGCCCTAGAGATGAAAGGCACAACGTGCAGGCTTCTTTCCAAAGGGCGAGTTGGGTCCCACAGCATCTTGCTTCCAGCTCTTTGGGAAGCTAAGAAACAACTCGCTCTGCACAGTGCTCTTACAGCCTACTGCAAACATCTCTTCCAAAGGCCTGTGAAACGCAGTTTCTTTGCAGGCCTGATCTGGCTGAAGTAGGACTTCTGCTCTGGGTGTGCTACATTGCCCTAGAGCTGAAAGGCACAACGTGCAGGCTTCTTTCCAAAGGGCGAGTTGGGCCCCACAGCATCTTGCTTCCAGCTCTTTGGGAAGCTAAGAAACAACTCGCTTTGCACAGTGCTCTTACAGCCTACCGGGAACATCTCTTCCAAAGGCCTTTGAAACGCAGTTTCTTTGCAGGCCTGATCTGGCTGAAGTAGGACTTCTGCTCTGGGTGTGCTACATTGCCCTAGAGCTGAAAGGCACAACGTGCAGGCTTCTTTCCAAAGGGCGAGTTGGGCCCCACAGCATCTTGCTTCCAGCTTTTTGGGAAGCTAAGTATCAACTCGCTCTGCACAGTGCTCTTAATGCCTACCGGGAACATCTCTTCCAAAGGCCTGTGAAACGCAGTTTCTTTGCAGGCCTGATCTGGCTGAAGTAGGACTTCTGCTCTGGGTGTGCTACATTGCCCTAGAGCTGAAAGGCACAACGTGCAGGCTTCTTTCCAAAGGGCGAGTTGGGCCCCACAGCATCTTGCTTCCAGCTCTTTGGGAAGCTAAGAAACAACTCGCTCTGCACAGTGCTCTTACAGCCTACCGGGAACGTCTCTTCCAAAGGCCTGTGAAACGCAGTTTCTTTGCAGGCCTGATCTGGCAGATGTAGGACTTCTGCTCTGGGTGTGCTACATTGCCCTAGAGCTGAAAGGCACAAGGTGCAGGCTTCTTTCCAAAGGGCGAGTTGGGCCCCACAGCATCTTGCTTCCAGCTCTTTGGGAAGCTAAGAAACCACTCGTGCTGCACAGTGCTCTTACAGCCTACCGGGAACATCTCTTCCAAAGGCCTGTGAAACGCAGTTTCTTGGCAGGCCTGATCTGGCTGAAGTAGGACTTCTGCTCTGGGTGTGCTACATTGCCCTAGAGCTGAAAGGCACAACGTGCAGGCTTCTTTCCAAAGGGCGAGTTGGGCCCCACAGCATCTTTCTTCCAGCTCTTTGGGAAGCTAAGAAACAACTCGCTCTGCACAGTGCTCTTACAGCCTACCGGGAACATCTCTTCCAAAGGCCTGTGAAACGCAGTTTCTTGGCAGGCCTGATCTGGCTGAAGTAGGACTTCTGCTCTGGGTGTGCTACATTGCCCTAGAGATGAAAGGCACAACGTGCCGGCTTCTTTCCAAAGGGCGAGTTGGGCCCCACAGCATCTTGCTTCCAGCTCTTTGGGAAGCTAAGAAACAACTCGCTCTGCACAGTGCTCTTACAGCCTACCGGGAACATCTCTTCCAAAGGCCTGTGAAACGCAGTTTCTTTGCAGGCCTGATCTGGCTGAAGTAGGACTTCTGCTCTGGGTGTGCCACATTGCCCTAGAGCTGAAAGGCACAACGTGCCGGCTTCTTTCCAATGCGTGAGTTGGGCCCCACAGCATCTTGCTTCCAGCTATTTGGGAAGCTAAGAAACAACTCGCTCTGCACAGTGCTCTTACAGCCTACCGGCCACATCTCTTCCAAAGGCCTGTGAAACGCAGTTTCTTTGCAGGCCTGATCTGGCTGAAGTAGGACTTCTGCTCTGGGTGTGCTACATTGCCCTAGAGCTGAAAGGCACAACGTGCAGGCTTCTTTGCAAAGGGCGAGTTGGGCCCCACAGCATCTTGCTTCCAGCTTTTTGGGAAGCTAAGTATCAACTCGCTCTGCACAGTGCTCTTAATGCCTACCGGGAACATCTCTTCCAAATGCCTGTGAAACGCAGTTTCTTTGCAGGCCTGATCTGGCTGAAGTAGGACTTCTGCTCTGGGTGTGCTACATTGCCCTAGAGCTGAAAGGCACAACGTGCAGGCTTCTTTCCAAAGGGCGAGTTGGGCCCCACAGCATCTTGCTTCCAGCTCTTTGGGAAGCTAAGAAACAACTCGCTCTGCACAGTGCTCTTACAGCCTACCGGGAACGTCTCTTCCAAAGGCCTGTGAAATGCAGTTTCTTTGCAGGCCTGATCTGGCTGAAGTAGGACTTCTGCTCTGGGTGTGCCACATTGCCCTAGAGCTGAAAGGCACAACGTGCCGGCTTCTTTCCAATGCGTGAGTTGGGACCAAAAGCATCTTGCTTCCAGCTCTTTGGGAAGCTAAGAAACAACTCGCTCTGCACAGTGCTCTTACAGCCTACCGGGAACATCTCTTCCAAAGGCCTGTGAAACGCAGTTTCTTTGCAGGCCTGATCTGGCTGAAGTAGCACTTCTGCTCTGGGTGTGCTACATTGCCCTAGAGCTGAAAGGCACAACGTGCAGGCTTCTTTCCAAAGGGTGAGTTGGTCCCCACAGCATCTTGCTTCCAGCTCTTTGGGAAGCTAAGAAACAACTCGCTCTGTACAGTGCTCTTACAGCCTACCGGGAACGTCTCTTCCAAAGGCCTGTGAAACGCAGTTTCTTTGCAGGCCTGATCTGGCAGATGTAGGACTTCTGCTCTGGGTGTGCTACATTGCCCTAGAGCTGAAAGGCACAAGGTGCAGGCTTCTTTCCAAAGGGCGAGTTGGGCCCCACAGCATCTTGCTTCCAGCTTTTTGGGAAGCTAAGAAACAACTCGCTCTGCACAGTGCTCTTACAGCCTACCGGGAACATCTCTTCCAAAGGCCTGTGAAACGCAGTTTCTTTGCAGGCCTGATCTGGCTGAAGTAGGACTTCTGCTCTGGGTGTGCCACATTGCCCTAGAGCTGAAAGGCACAACGTGCCGGCTTCTTTCCAAAGGGCGAGTTGGGCCCCACAGCATCTTGCTTCCAGCTCTTTGGGAAGCTAAGAAACAAGTCGCTCTGCACAGTGCTCTTACAGCCTACCGGGAACATCTCTTCCAAAGGCCTGTGAAACGCAGTTTCTTTGCAGGCCTGATCTGGCTGAAGTAGGACTTCTGCTCTGGGTGTGCTACATTGCCCTAGAGCTGAAAGGCACAACGTGCAGGCTTCTTTCCAAAGGGCGAGGTGGGACCAACAGCATTTTGCTTCCAGCTCTTTGGGAAGCTAAGATACAACTCGCTCTGCACCGTGCTCTTACAGCCTACCGGGAACATCTCTTCCAAAGGCCTGTGAAACGCAGTTTCTTTGCAGGCCTGATCTGGCTGAAGTAGGACTTCTGCTCTGGGTGTGCTACATTGCCCTAGAGCTGAAAGGCACAACGTGCAGGCTTCTTTCCAAAGGGCGAGTTGGGCCCCACAGCATCTTGCTTCCAGCTCTTTGGGAAGCTAAGATACAACTCGCTCTGCACAGTGCTCTTACAGCCTACCGGGAACATCTCTTCCAAAGGCCTGTGAAACGCAGTTTCTTTGCAGGCCTGATCTGGCTGAAGTAGGACTTCTGCTCTGGGTGTGCTACATTGCTCTAGAGCTGAAAGGCACAACGTACAGGCTTCTTTCCAAAGGGCGAGTTGGGCCCCACAGCATCTTGCTTCCAGCTCTTTGGGAAGCTAAGAAACAACTCACTCTGCACAGTGCTCTTACAGCCTACCAGGAACATCTCTTCCAAAGGCCTGTGAAACGCAGTTTCTTTCCAGGCCTGATCTGGCTGAAGTAGGACTTCTGCTCTGGGTGTGCCACATTGCCCTAGAGCTGAAAGGCACAACGTGCAGGCTTCTTTCCAAAGGGCGAGTTGGGCCCCACAGCATCTTGCTTCCAGCTCTTTGGGAAGCTAAGAAACCACTCGCTCTGCACAGTGCTCTTACAGACTACCGGGAACATCTCTTCCAAAGTCCTGTTAAACGCAGTTTCTTTCCAGGCCTGATCTGGCTGAAGTAGGACTTCTGCTCTGGGTGTGCTACATTGCCCTAGAGCTGAAAGGAACAACGTGCAGGCTTCTTTCCAAAGGGCGAGTTGGGCCCCACAGCATCTTGCTTCCAGCTCTTTGGGAAGCTAAGAAACAACTCGCTCTGCACAGTGCTCTTACAGCCTACCGGGAACATCTCTTCCAAAGGCCTGTGAAACGCAGTTTCTTTGCAGGCCTGATCTGGCTGAAGTCGGACTTCTGCTCTGGGTGTGCTACATTGCCCTAGAGCTGAAAGGCACAAAGTGCAGGCTTCTTTCCAAAGGGCGAGGTGGGCCCCACAGCATCTTGCTTCCAGCTCTTTGGGAAGCTAAGAAACAACTCGCTCTGCACAGTGCTCTTACAGAATACCGGGAACATCTCTTCCAAAGGCCTGTGAAACGTAGTTTCTTTGCAGGCCTGATCTGGCTGAAGTAGGACTTCTGCTCTCGGAGTTCTACTTTGCCCTAGAGCTGACAGGCACAACGTGCAGGCTTCTTTCCAAAGGGCGAGTTGGGCCCCACAGCATCTTGCTTCCAGCTCTTTGGGAAGCTAAGGAACAACTCGCTCTGCACAGTGCTCTTAGAGCCTACCGGGAACATCTCTTACAAAGGCCTGTGAAACGCAGTTTCTTTGCAGGCCTGATCTGGCTGAAGTAGGACTTCTGCTCTGGGTGTGCCACATTGCCCTAGAGCTGAAAGGCACAACGTGCAGGCTTCTTTCCAAAGGGCGAGTTGGGCCCCACAGCATCTTGCTTCCAGCTCTTTGGGAAGCTACGAAACCACTCGCTCTGCACAGTGCTCTTACACCCTACCGGGAACATCTCTTCCAAAAGCCTGTGAAACGCAGTTTCTTTGCAGGCCTGATCTGGCTGAAGTAGGACTTCTGCTCTGGGTGTGCTACATTGCCCTAGAGCTGAAAGGCACAACGTGCACGCTTCTTTCCAAAGGGCGAGTTGGGCCCCACAGCATCTTGCTTCCAGCTCTTTGGGAAGCTAAGAAACAACTCGCTCTGCACAGTGCTCTTACAGCCTACCGGGAACATCTCTTCCAAAGGCCTGTGAAACGCAGTTTCTTTGCAGGCCTGATCTGGCTGAAGTAGGACTTCTGCTCTGGGTGTGCTACATTGCCCTAGAGCTGAAAGGCACAACGTGCAGTCTTCTTTCCAAAGGGCGAGTTGGGCCCCACAGCATCTTGCTTCCAGCTCTTTGGGAAGCTAAGAAACAACTTGCTCTGCACAGTGCTCTTACAGCCTACTGGGAACATCTCTTCCAAAGGCCTGTGAAACGCAGTTTCTTGGCAGGCCTGATCTGGCTGAAGTAGGACTTCTGCTCTGGGTGTGCTACATTGCCCTAGAGCTGAAAGGCACAACGTGCAGGCTTCTTTCCAAAGGGCGAGTTGGGCCCCACAGCATCTTGCTTCCAGCTCTTTGGGAAGATAGGAAACAACTCGCTCTGCACAGTGCTCTTACAGCCTACCTGGAACATCTCTTCCAAAGGCCTGTGAAACGCAGTTTCTTGGCAGGCCTGATCTGGCTGAAGTAGGACTTCTGCTCTGGGTGTGCTACATTGCCCTAGAGCTGAAAGGCACAACGTGCCGGCTTCTTTCCAAAGGGCGAGTTGGGCCCCACAGCATCTTGCTTCCAGCTCTTTGGGAAACTAAGAAACAACTCGCTCTGCACAGTGCTCTTACAGCCTACCGGGAACATCACTTCCAAATGCCTGTGAAACGCAGTTTCTTGGCAGGCCTGATCTGGCTGAAGTAGGACTTCTGCTCTGGGTGTGCTACATTGCCCTAGAGCTGAAAGGCACAACGTGCAGGCTTCTTTCCAAAGGGCGAGTTGGACCCCACAGCATCTTGCTTCCAGCTCTTTGGGAAGCTAAGAAACAACTCGCTCTGCACAGTGCTCTTACAGCCTACCGGGAACATCTCTTCCAAAGGCCTGTGAAACGCAGTTTCTTGGCAGGCCTGATCTGGCTGAAGTAGGACTTCTGCTCTGGGTGTGCTACATTGCCCTAGAGCTGAAAGGCACAACGTGCAGTCTTCTCTCCAAAGGGCGAGTTGGGCCCCACAGCATCTTGCTTCCAGCTTTTTGGGAAGCTAAGTCTCAACTCGCTCTGCACAGTGCTCTTACAGCCTACCGGGAACATCTCTTCCAAAGGCCTCTGAAACGCAGTTTCATTGCAGGCCTGATCTGGCTGAAGTAGGACTTCTGCTCTGGGTGTGCTACATTGCCCTAGAGCTGAAAGGCACAACGTGCAGGCTTCTTTCCAAAGGGCGAGTTGGGCCCCACAGCATCTTGCTTCCAGCTTTTTGGGAAGCGAAGTATCAACTCGCTCTGCACAGTGCTCTTACAGCCTACCGGGAACATCTCTTCCAAAGGCCTGTGAAACGCAGTTTCTTTGCAGGCCTGATCTGGCTGAAGTAGGACTTCTTCTCTGGGTGTGCTACATTGCCCTAGAGCTGAAAGGCACAATGTGCAGGCTTCTTTCCAAAGGGCGAGTTGGGCCCCACAGCACCTTGCTTCCAACTCTTTGGGAAGCTAAGAAACAACTCGCTCTGCACAGTGCTCTTACAGCCTACCGTGAACATCTCTTCAAAAGGCCTGTGAAACGCAGTTTCTTTGCAGGCCTGATCTGGCTGAAGTAGAACTTCTGCTCTGGGTTTGCTACATTGCCTTGGAGATGAAAGGCACAACGTGCAGGCTTCTTTCCAAAGGGCGAGATGGGCCCCACAGCATCTTGCTTCCAGCTCTTTGGGAAGCTAAGAAACAACTCGCTCTGCACAGTGCTCTTACAGCCTACTGCGAACATCTCTTCCAAAGGCCTGTGAAACGCAGTTTCTTTGCAGGCCTGATCTGGCTGAAGTAGGACTTGTGCTCTGGGTGTGCTACATTGCCCTAGAGCTGAAAGGCACAACGTGCAGGCTTCTTTCCAAAGGGCGAGTTGGGCCCCACAGCATCTTGCTTCCATCTCTTTGGGAAGCTAAGAAACAACTCGCTCTGCACAGTGCTCTTACAGCCTACCGGGAACATCTCTTCCAAAGGCCTGTGAAACGCAGTTTCTTGGCAGGCCTGATCTGGCTGAAGTAGGACTTCTGCTCTGGGTGTGACACATAGCCCTAGAGCTGAAAGGCACAACGTGCCGGCTTCTTTCCAAAGGGAGAGTTGGGCCCCACAGCATCTTGCTTCCAGCTCTTTGGGAAGCTAAGAAACAACTCGCTCTGAACAGTGCTCTTACAGCCTACCGGCAACATCTCTTCCAAAGGCCTGTGAAACGCAGTTTCTTTGCAGGCCTGATCTGGCTGAAGTAGGACTTCTGCTCTGGGTGTGCCACATTGCCCTAGAGCTGAAAGGCACAACGTGCCGGCTTCTTTCCAATGCGTGAGTTGGGACCAAAAGCATCTTGCTTCCAGCTCTTTGGGAAGCTAAGAAACAACTCGCTCTGCACAGTGCTCTTACAGCCTACCGGGAACATCTCTTCCAAAGGCCTGTGAAACGCAGTTTCTTGGCAGGCCTGATCTGGCTGAAGTAGGACTTCTGCTCTGGGTGTGCCACATTGCCCTAGAGCTGAAAGGCACAACGTGCCGGCTTCTTTCCAAAGGGCGAGTTGGGCCCCACAGCATCTTGCTTCCAGCACTTTGGGAAGCTAAGAAACAACTCGCTCTGCACAGTGCTCTTACAGCCTACCGGGAACATCTCTTCCAAAGGCCTGTGAAACGCAGTTTCTTGGCAGGCCTGATCTGGCTGAAGTAGGACTTCTGCTCTGGGTGTGCTACATTGCCCTAGAGCTGAAAGGCACAACGTGCAGGCTTCTTTCCAAAGGGCGAGTTGGGCCCCACAGCATCTTGCTTCCAGCTCTTTGGGAAGCTAAGAAACAACTCGCTCTGCACAGTGCTCTTACAGCCTACCGGCCACATCTCTTCCAAAGGCCTGTGAAACGCAGTTTCTTGGCAGGCCTGATCTGGCTGAAGTAGGACTTCTGCTCTGGGTGTGCTACTTTGCCCTAGAGCTGAAAGGCAAAACGTGCAGGCTTCTTTCCAAAGGGCGAGTTGGGCCCCACAGCATCTTGCTTCCAGCTTTTTGGGAAGCTAAGTCTCAACTCGCTCTGCACAGTGCTCTTACAGCCTACCGGGAACATCTCTTCCAAAGGCCTGTGAAACGCAGTTTCATTGCAGGCCTGATCTGGCTGAAGTAGGACTTCTGCTCTGGGTGTGCTACATTGCCCTAGAGCTGAAAGGCACAACGTGCAGGCTTCTTTCCAAAGGGCGAGTTGGGCCCCACAGAATCTTGCTTCCAGCTTTTTGGGAAGCGAAGTATCAACTCGCTCTGCACAGTGCTCTTACAGCCTACCGGGAATATCTCTTCCAAAGGCCTGTGAAACGCAGTTTCTTTGCAGGCCTGATCTGGCTGAAGTAGGACTTCTGCTCTGGGTGTGCTACATTGCCCTAGAGCTGAAAGGCACAACGTGCAGGCTTCTTTCCAAAGGGCGAGTTGGGCCCCACAGCACCTTGCTTCCAACTCTTTGGGAAGCTAAGAAACAACTCGCTCTGCACAGTGCTCTTACAGCCTACCGTGAACATCTCTTCCAAAGGCCTGTGAAACGCAGTTTCTTTGCAGGCCTGATCTGGCTGAAGTAGAACTTCTGCTCTGGGTGTGCTACATTGCCCTAGAGATGAAAGGCACAACGTGCAGGCTTCTTTCCAAAGGGCGAGTTGGGCCCCACAGCATCTTGCTTCCAGCTCTTTGGGAAGCTAAGAAACAACTCGCTCTGCACAGTGCTCTTACAGCCTACTGCAAACATCTCTTCCAAAGGCCTGTGAAACGCAGTTTCTTTGCAGGCCTGATCTGGCTGAAGTAGGACTTCTGCTCTAGGTGTGCTACATTGCCCTAGAGCTGAAAGGCACAACGTGCAGGCTTCTTTCCAAAGGGCGAGTTGGGCCCCACAGCATCTTGCTTCCAGCTCTTTGGGAAGCTAAGAAACAATTCGCTCTGCACAGTGCTCTTACAGCCTACCGGGAACATCTCTTCCAAAGGCCTTTGAAAAGCAATTTCTTTGCAGGCCTGATCTGGCTGAAGTAGGACTTCTGCTCTGGGTGTGCTACATTGCCCTAGAGCTGAAAGGCACAACGTGCAGGCTTCTTTCCAAAGGGCGAGTTGGGCCCCACAGCATCTTGCTTCCAGCTTTTTGGGAAGCTAAGTATCAACTCGCTCTGCACAGTGCTCTTAATGCCTACCGGGAACATCTCTTCCAAAGGCCTGTGAAACGCAGTTTCTTTGCAGGCCTGATCTGGCTGAAGTAGGACTTCTGCTCTGGGTGTGCTACATTGCCCTAGAGCTGAAAGGCACAACGTGCAGGCTTCTTTCCAAAGGGCGAGTTGGGCCCCACAGCATCTTGCTTCCAGCTCTTTGGGAAGCTAAGAAACAACTCGCTCTGCACAGTGCTCTTACAGCCTACCGGGAACGTCTCTTCCAAAGGCCTGTGAAACGCAGTTTCTTTGCAGGCCTGATCTGGCAGATGTAGGACTTCTGCTCTGGGTGTGCTACATTGCCCTAGAGCTGAAAGGCACAAGGTGCAGGATTCTTTCCAAAGGGCGAGTTGGGCCCCACAGCATCTTGCTTGCAGGTCTTTGGGAAGCTAAGAAACCACTCGCGCTGCACAGTGCTCTTACAGCCTACCGGGAACATCTCTTCCAAAGGCCTGTGAAACGCAGTTTCTTGGCAGGCCTGATGTGGCTGAAGTAGGACTTCTGCTCTGGGTCTGCTACATTGCCCTAGAGCTGAAAGGCACAACGTGCAGGCTTCTTTCCAAAGGGCGAGTTGGGCCCCACAGCATCTTTCTTCCAGCTCTTTGGGAAGCTAAGAAACAACTCGCTCTGCACAGTGCTCTTACAGCCTACCGGGAACATCTCTTCCAAAGGCCTGTGAAACGCAGTTTCTTTGCAGGCCTGATCTGGCTGAAGTAGGACTTCTGCTCTGGGTGTGCTACATTGCCCTAGAGCTGAAAGGCACAACGTGCCGGCTTCTTTCCAAAGGGAGATTTGGGCCCCACAGCATCTTGCTTCCAGCTATTTGGGAAGCTAAGAAACAACTCGCTCTGCACAGTGCTCTTACAGCCTACCGGCCACATCTCTTCCAAAGGCCTGTGAAACGCAGTTTCTTTGCAGGCCTGATCTGGCTGAAGTAGGACTTCTGCTCTGGGTGTGCCACATTGCCCTAGAGCTGAAAGGCACAACGTGCCGGCTTCTTTCCAATGCGTGAGTTGGGACCAAAAGCATCTTGCTTCCAGCTCTTTGGGAAGCTAAGAAACAACTCGCTCTGCACAGTGCTCTTACAGCCTACCGGGAACATCTCTTCCAAAGGCCTGTGAAACGCGATTTCTTTGCAGGCCTGATCTGGCTCAAGTAGGACTTCTGCTCTGGGTGTGCTACTTTGCCCTAGAGCTGAAAGGCACAACGTGCAGGCTTCTCTCCAAAGGGCGAGTTGGGCCCCACAGCATCTTGCTTCCAGCTCTTTGGGAAGCTAAGAAACAACTCGCTCTGCACAGTGCTCTTACAGCCTACCGGGAACATGTCTTCCAAAGGCCTGTGAAACGCAGTTTCTTTGCAGGCCTGATCTGGCTGAAGTAGGACTTCTGCTCTGGGTGTGCTACTTTGCCCTAGAGCTGAAAGGCACAACGTGCAGGCTTCTTTCCAAAGGGCGAGTTGGGCCCCACAGCATCTTGCTTCCAGCTCTTTGGGAAGCTAAGAAACAACTCGCTCTGCACAGTGCTCTTACAGCCTACCGGTAACATGTCTTCCAAAGGCCTGTGAAACGCAGTTTCTTTGCAGGCCTGATCTGGCTGAAGTAGGACTTCTGCTCTGGGTGTGCTACTTTGCCCTAGAGCTGAAAGGCACAACGTGCAGGCTTCTTTCCAAAGGGCGAGTTGGGCCCCACAGCATCTTGCTTCCAGCTCTTTGGGAAGCTAAGAAACCACTCGCTCTGCACAGTGCTCTTACAGCCTACCGGGAACATCTCTTCCAAAGGCCTGTGAAACGCAGTTTCTTTGCAGGCCTGATCTGGCTGAAGTAGGACTTCTGCTCTGGGTGTGCTACTTTGCCCTAGAGCTGAAAGGCACAACGTGCAGGCTTCTTTCCAAAGGGCGAGATGGGCCCCACAGCATCTTGCTTCCAGCTCTTTGGGAAGCTAAGAAACAACTCGCTCTGCACAGTGCTCTTACAGCCTAGTGGGAACATCTCTTCCAAAGGCCTGTGAAACGCAGTTGCTTTGCAGGCCTCATCTGGCTGAAGTAGGACTTCTGCTCTGTGTGTGCTACTTTGCCCTAGAGCTGAAAGGCACAACGTGCAGGCTTCTTTCCAAAGGGCGAGTTGGGCCCCACAGCATCTTGCTTCCAGCTCTTTGGGAAGCTAAGAAACAACTCGCTCTGCACAGTGCTCTTACAGCCTACCGGGAACATCTCTTCCAAAGGCCTGTGAAACGCAGTTTCTTTGCAGGCCT
>NW_027227152.1:0-45028 GCF_037783145.1 Equus przewalskii
TGGAACCACCTGCCGGACAGGCCAATATCAACTGCTGGCTATGCCAGAACCACCTGGGGGACAGTCCGGGATCACCTGCCAGCCATGGTGGAACCACCTCTCAGACGTACCAGAACCACCTGCCGGAGAAGCTGGAAACACGTCCTGGACAGACTGGAACCACGTGACGGCCATGCCTGAACCACCTGCCGAGCACGGCGGAACCACCTCCCGGACACGCCAAAATCACCCGCGGGCTACGCCAGAACCACTTGGACGACTCTCCGAAATGACCTGCCGGGCATGTTGGAACCACCTCTCAGACGTGCCAGAAGCACGTGGCGGACAGTCCGGAATCACCTGTTGGGCATACGCAACCACCTCTGACACGTACCAGAACCACGTGCCGTGCACGCCGGAACCACCTACCGGACAGACCGGAATCAACTTTTGGGCATGCCGGAACCACCAGTCAGATGTGCCAGAAACACGTGCCGGAGACGCCGGAAGCACCTGCCGAGCACGTCGCAACCACCTGCTCAACTCGCCTGAACCACCTGCCGGACACGCCAAAATCACCTGCCCGCTACACCAGCACCACTTCGGGGACAAGCCGGAATCACGTGAGGGGCATGCCGGCACAGCCTCTCAGACTGAACCTCGTGCCGGACACCAGAGAACCACCTGCCGGACAGACCGGAACCACCTGCCGGACACGCCGGAACCACCGGCTCGACCCGCCGGAACGACCGCTGGGCATGCAAAATCACCTGCCGGCTACGCCGGAAACACTTGGCGAACACTCCGGAATCACCTGCCGGGCATGCCGGAACCACCTCTCAGATATGCCAGAACCACGTGCCAATGACCCCGGAAGCACCTGCCGAGCACGCCGGAACCACCTGCTCGACTCGCCAGAACCACCTGCCGGACACGCAAAAATCACCTGCCGGCTACGCCACAACCAGTTGGGGAACACTTCGGAATCACCTGCCGGGCTTGCTGGAACCACCTGCCGGTCATGCCAAAATCACCTGCCAACTACGCCAGTACCACTTGGCGGACACTGTGGAAACACCTGTCGGGCCGGCCGGAACCACATCTCAGACGTGCCAGAACCATGTGCATGAGATGCTGGAACCACACCCCGAACAGACGGAAAACACCTGCCAGACCCGTCTGAACAACCTGCCGAGCACGCCGGAGCCACCTGCTCGACTCGCCGGAACCACCTACCTGACATGCCCAAATCACCAGCCGGGTATGCCAGAACCACTTGGCGGACACTCCGGAATCATCTGCCGGACATGCCGGAACCAGCTCTCAGACACACCAGAACCACGTGCCAGAGACGCCGGAAGCACCTGCCGAGCATGCCGGAGCCACCTGCTCGACTCGCCAGAAACACCTGCCGGACACGCCAAAATCACCTGGCGGGTACGCCAGAACCACCTGGCGGACACTCCGAAACCACCTGTCGCGCATGCCGGAACCACCTCTCAGACGTGCCGGAAGCACGTGCCGGACACGCCGGAATCACCTACCGGACAGACCGGAACCACCTGCCGAGCACGCCGGAGCCACCTGTTCGACTCGCTGGAACCACCTGCCGGACAGGCCAATATCAACTGCTGGCTATGCCAGAACCACCTGGGGGACGGTCCGGGATCACCTGCCAGCCATGGCGGAACCACCTCTCAGACGTACCAGAACCACCTGCCGGAGAAGCTGGAAACACGTCCTGGACAGACTGGAACCACGTGACGGCCATGCCTGAACCACCTGCCGAGCACGGCGGAACCACCTGCCGGACACGCCAAAATCACCCGCGGGCTACGCCAGAACCACTTGGACGACTCTCCGAAATGACCTGCCGGGCATGTTGGAACCACCTCTCAGACGTGCCAGAAGCACGTGGCGGACAGTCCGGAATCACCTGTTGGGCATACGCAACCACCTCTGACACGTACCAGAACCACGTGCCGTGCACGCCGGAACCACCTACCGGACAGACCGGAATCAACTTTTGGGCATGCCGGAACCACCAGTCAGATGTGCCAGAAACACGTGCCGGAGACGCCGGAAGCACCTGCCGAGCACGTCGCAACCACCTGCTCAACTCGCCTGAACCACCTGCCGGACACGCCAAAGTCACCTGCCCGCTACACCAGCACCACTTCGGGGACAAGCCGGAATCACGTGAGGGGCATGCCGGCACAGCCTCTCAGACTGAACCTCGTGCCGGACACCAGAGAACCACCTGCCGGACAGACCGGAACCACCTGCCGGACACGCCGGAACCACCGGCTCGACCCGCCGGAACGACCGCTGGACATGCAAAATCACCTGCCGGCTACGCCGGAAACACTTGGCGAACACTCCGGAATCACCTGCCGGGCATGCCGGAACCACCTCTCAGATATGCCAGAACCACGTGCCAATGACCCCGGAAGCACCTGCCGAGCACGCCGGAACCACCTGCTCGACTCGCCAGAACCACCTGCCGGACACGCAAAAATCACCTGCCGGCTACGCCACAACCAGTTGGGGAACACTTCGGAATCACCTGCCGGGCTTGCTGGAACCACCTGCCGGTCATGCCAAAATCACCTGCCAACTACGCCAGTACCACTTGGCGGACACTGTGGAAACACCTGTCGGGCCGGCCGGAACCACATCTCAGACGTGCCAGAACCATGTGCATGAGATGCTGGAACCACACCCCGAACAGACGGAAAACACCTGCCAGACCCGTCTGAACAACCTGCCGAGCACGCCGGAGCCACCTGCTCGACTCGCCGGAACCACCTACCTGACATGCCCAAATCACCAGCCGGGTATGCCAGAACCACTTGGCGGACACTCCGGAATCATCTGCCGGACATGCCGGAACCAGCTCTCAGACACACCAGAACCACGTGCCGGAGACGCCGGAAGCACCTGCCGAGCATGCCGGAGCCACCTGCTCGACTCGCCAGAAACACCTGCCGGACACACCAAAATCACCTGCCGGGTACGCCAGAACCACCTGGCGGACACTCCGAAACCACCTGTCGCGCATGCCGGAACCACCTCTCAGACGTGCCGGAAGCACGTGCCGGACACGCCGGAATCACCTACCGGACAGACCGGAACCACCTGCCGAGCACGCCGGAGCCACCTGTTCGACTCGCTGGAACCACCTGCCGGACAGGCCAATATCAACTGCTGGCTATGCCAGAACCACCTGGGGGACGGTCCGGAATCACCTGCCAGCCATGGCGGAACCACCTCTCAGACGTACCAGAACCACCTGCCGGAGAAGCTGGAAACACGTCCTGGACAGTCTGGAACCACCTGCCGGCCAAGCCTGAACCACCTGCCAAGCACAACGGAACAACCTGCCAGACACGCCAAAATCACCTGCGTGTTATGCCAGAACCACTTGGAGGACTCTCTGGGATGACCTGCCGGGCATGCTGGAACCACCTCTCAGACGTGCCAGAACCATGTGGCGGACAGTCCGGAATCACCTGTTGGGCATGCGCAACCACCTCTGAGACGTACCAGAACCACATGCCGTGCAGGCTGGAACCACCTAACGGACACACCGGAATCACCTTTCGGGCATGCCGGAACCACCTGTCAGATGTGCCACAAACACGTGCCGGAGACGCCGGAAGCACCTGCCAAGCACGTTGGAACCACCTGCTCAACTCGCCTGAACCACCTGCCGGACATGCCAAAATCACCTGCCGACTATGCCAGAACCACTTGGCGAACACTCCGGAATCACTTGCCGGGCATGCAGGAACCACCTCTCAGACATGCCAGAACCCCGTGCCAATGACCCCGGAAGCACCAGCCGAGCACGCCGGAACCACCTGCTCGACTCGCCAGAACCACCTGCCGATCACGCAAAAATCACCTGCCGGCTACGCCACAACCAGTTGGTGAACACTTTGGAATCACCTGCCAGGCTTGCTGGAACCACCTGCCAGTCATGCCAAAATCACCTGCCAACTACGCCAGAACCGCTTGGCGGACACTGCGGAAACACCTGTCGGGCCGGCTGGAACCACATCTCAGACGTGCCAGAAACGTGTTCATGAGATGCTGGAACCACACCCCGAACAGACGGATACCACCTGCCAGAACCGCCTGAACCACCTGCTGAGCACGCCGGAACCACCTGCTCGACTCACCGGTACCACCTCCCTGACACGCCAAAATCACCTGCTGGGTATGCCAGAACCACTTGGCGGACACTCCGGAATCATCTGCCGGACATGCCGGAACCAGCTCTCAGACACACCAGAACCAAGTGCCGGAGACGCCGGAAGCACCTGCCGAGCATGCCGGAGCCACCTGCTCGACTCGCCAGAAACACCTGCCGGACACGCCAAAATCACCTGCCGGGTATGCCAGAACCACCTGGCGGACACTACGGAATCACCTGCCGCGCATGCCGGAACCACCTCTCAGACGTGCCGGAAGCACGTGCCGGACACGCCGGAAACACCTACCGGACAGACCGGAACCACCTGCCAAGAACGCCGGAGCCACCTGTTCGACTCGCTGGAACCACCTGCCGGACAGGCCAATATCAACTGCTGGCTATGCCAGAACCACCTGGGGGACAGTCCGGGATCACCTGCCAGCCATGGTGGAACCACCTCTCAGACGTACCAGAACCACCTGCCGGAGAAGCTGGAAACACGTCCTGGACAGACTGGAACCACGTGACGGCCATGCCTGAACCACCTGCCGAGCACGGCGGAACCACCTGCCGGACACGCCAAAATCACCCGCGGGCTACGCCAGAACCACTTGGACGACTCTCCGAAATGACCTGCCGGGCATGTTGGAACCACCTCTCAGACGTGCCAGAAGCACGTGGCGGACAGTCCGGAATCACCTGTTGGGCATACGCAACCACCTCTGACACGTACCAGAACCACGTGCCGTGCACGCCGGAACCACCTACCGGACAGACCGGAATCAACTTTTGGGCATGCCGGAACCACCAGTCAGATGTGCCAGAAACACGTGCCGGAGACGCCGGAAGCACCTGCCGAGCACGTCGCAACCACCTGCTCAACTCGCCTGAACCACCTGCCGGACACGCCAAAATCACCTGCCCGCTACACCAGCATCACTTCGGGGACAAGCCGGAATCACGTGAGGGGCATGCCGGCACAGCCTCTCAGACTGAACCTCGTGCCGGACACCAGAGAACCACCTGCCGGACAGACCGGAACCACCTGCCGGACACGCCGGAACCACCGGCTCGACCCGCCGGAACGACCGCTGGACATGCAAAATCACCTGCCGGCTACGCCGGAAACACTTGGCGAACACTCCGGAATCACCTGCCGGGCATGCCGGAACCACCTCTCAGATATGCCAGAACCACGTGCCAATGACCCCGGAAGCACCTGCCGAGCACGCCGGAACCACCTGCTCGACTCGCCAGAACCACCTGCCGGACACGCAAAAATCACCTGCCGGCTACGCCACAACCAGTTGGGGAACACTTCGGAATCACCTGCCGGGCTTGCTGGAACCACCTGCCGGTCATGCCAAAATCACCTGCCAACTACGCCAGTACCACTTGGCGGACACTGTGGAAACACCTGTCGGGCCGGCCGGAACCACATCTCAGACGTGCCAGAACCATGTGCATGAGATGCTGGAACCACACCCCGAACAGACGGAAAACACCTGCCAGACCCGTCTGAACAACCTGCCGAGCACGCCGGAGCCACCTGCTCGACTCGCCGGAACCACCTACCTGACATGCCCAAATCACCAGCCGGGTATGCCAGAACCACTTGGCGGACACTCCGGAATCATCTGCCGGACATGCCGGAACCAGCTCTCAGACACACCAGAACCACGTGCCGGAGACGCCGGAAGCACCTGCCGAGCATGCCGGAGCCACCTGCTCGACTCGCCAGAAACACCTGCCGGACACACCAAAATCACCTGCCGGGTACGCCAGAACCACCTGGCGGACACTCCGAAACCACCTGTCGCGCATGCCGGAACCACCTCTCAGACGTGCCGGAAGCACGTGCCGGACACGCCGGAATCACCTACCGGACAGACCGGAACCACCTGCCGAGCACGCCGGAGCCACCTGTTCGACTCGCTGGAACCACCTGCCGGACAGGCCAATATCAACTGCTGGCTATGCCAGAACCACCTGGGGGACGGTCCGAAATCACCTGCCAGCCATGGCGGAACCACCTCTCAGACGTACCAGAACCACCTGCCGGAGAAGCTGGAAACACGTCCTGGACAGTCTGGAACCACCTGCCGGCCAAGCCTGAACCACCTGCCAAGCACAACGGAACAACCTGCCAGACACGCCAAAATCACCTGCGTGTTATGCCAGAACCACTTGGAGGACTCTCTGGGATGACCTGCCGGGCATGCCGGAACCACCTCTCAGACGTGCCAGAACCATGTGGCGGACAGTCCGGAATCACCTGTTGGGCATGCGCAACCACCTCTGAGACGTACCAGAACCACATGCCGTGCAGGCTGGAACCACCTAACGGACACACCGGAATCACCTTTCGGGCATGCCGGAACCACCTGTCAGATGTGCCAGAAACACGTGCCGGAGACGCCGGAAGCACCTGCCAAGCACGTTGGAACCACCTGCTCAACTCGCCTGAACCACCTGCCGGACATGCCAAAATCACCTGCCGACTATGCCAGAACCACTTGGCGAACACTCCGGAATCACTTGCCGGGCATGCAGGAACCACCTCTCAGACATGCCAGAACCCCGTGCCAATGACCCCGGAAGCACCAGCCGAGCACGCCGGAACCACCTGCTCGACTCGCCAGAACCACCTGCCGATCACGCAAAAATCACCTGCCGGCTACGCCACAACCAGTTGGTGAACACTTTGGAATCACCTGCCAGGCTTGCTGGAACCACCTGCCAGTCATGCCAAAATCACCTGCCAACTACGCCAGAACCGCTTGGCGGACACTGCGGAAACACCTGTCGGGCCGGCTGGAACCACATCTCAGACGTGCCAGAAACGTGTTCATGAGATGCTGGAACCACACCCCGAACAGACGGATACCACCTGCCAGAACCGCCTGAACCACCTGCTGAGCACGCCGGAACCACCTGCTCGACTCACCGGTACCACCTCCCTGACACGCCAAAATCACCTGCCGGGTATGCCAGAACCACTTGGCGGACACTCCGGAATCATCTGCCGGACATGCCGGAACCAGCTCTCAGACACACCAGAACCAAGTGCCGGAGACGCCGGAAGCACCTGCCGAGCATGCCGGAGCCACCTGCTCGACTCGCCAGAAACACCTGCCGGACACGCCAAAATCACCTGACGGGTATGCCAGAACCACCTGGCGGACACTACGGAATCACCTGCCGCGCATGCCGGAACCACCTCTCAGACGTGCCGGAAGCACGTGCCGGACACGCCGGAAACACCTACCGGACAGACCGGAACCACCTGCCAAGAACGCCGGAGCCACCTGTTCGACTCGCTGGAACCACCTGCCGGACAGGCCAATATCAACTGCTGGCTATGCCAGAACCACCTGGGGGACAGTCCGGGATCACCTGCCAGCCATGGCGGAACCACCTCTCAGACGTACCAGAACCACCTGCCGGAGAAGCTGGAAACACGTCCTGGACAGACTGGAACCACGTGACGGCCATGCCTGAACCACCTGCCGAGCACGGCGGAACCACCTGCCGGACACGCCAAAATCACCTGCGGGCTACGCCAGAACCACTTGGACGACTCTCCGAAATGACCTGCCGGGCATGTTGGAACCACCTCTCAGACGTGCCAGAAGCACGTGGCGGACAGTCCGGAATCACCTGTTGGGCATACGCAACCACCTCTGACACGTACCAGAACCACGTGCCGTGCACGCCGGAACCACCTACCGGACAGACCGGAATCCACTTTTGGGCATGCCGGAACCACCAGTCAGATGTGCCAGAAACACGTGCCGGAGACGCCGGAAGCACCTGCCGAGCACGTCGCAACCACCTGCTCAACTCGCCTGAACCACCTGCCGGACACGCCAAAATCACCTGCCCGCTACACCAGCACCACTTCGGGGACAAGCCGGAATCACGTGAGGGGCATGCCGGCACAGCCTCTCAGACTGAACCTCGTGCCGGACACCACAGAACCACCTGCCGGACAGACCAGAACCTCCTGTCGGACACGCCGGAACCACCGGCTCGACCCGCCGGAACGACCGCTGGACATGCAAAATCACCTGCCGGCTACGCCGGAAACACTTGGCGAACACTCCGGAATCACCTGCCGGGCATGACGGAACCACCTCTCAGATATGCCAGAACCACGTGCCAATGACCCCGGAAGCACCTGCCGAGCATGCCGGAACCACCTGCTCGACTCGCCAGAACCACCTGCCGGACACGCAAAAATCACCTGCCGGCTACGCCACAACCAGTTGGGGAACACTTCGGAATCACCTGCCGGGCTTGCTGGAACCACCTGCCGGTCATGCCAAAATCACATGCCAACTACGCCATTACCACTTGGCGGACACTGTGGAAACACCTGTCGGGCCGGCCGGAACCACATCTCAGACGTGCCAGAACCATGTGCATGAGATGCTGGAACCGCACCCCGAACAGACGGAAAACACCTGCCAGACCCGTCTGAACAACCTGCCGAGCACGCCGGAGCCACCTGCTCGACTCGCCGCAACCACCTACCTGACATGCCCAAATCACCAGCCGGGTATGCCAGAACCACTTGGCGGACACTCCGGAATCATCTGCCGGACATGCCGGAAGCAGCTCTCAGACACACCAGAACCACGTGCCGGAGACGCCGAAAGCACCTGCCGAGCATGCCGGAGCCACCTGCTCGACTCGCCAGAAACACCTGCCGGACACGCCAAAATCACCTGCCGGGTACGCCAGAACCACCTGGCGGACACTCCGAAATCACCTGTCGCGCATGCCGGAACCACCTCTCAGACGTGCCGGAAGCACGTGCCGGACACGCCGGAATCACCTACCGGACAGACCGGAACCACCTGCCGAGCACGCCGGAGCCACCTGTTCGACTCGCTGGAACCACCTGCCGGACAGGCCAATATCAACTGCTGGCTATGCCAGAACCACCTGGGGGACGGTCCGGAATCACCTGCCAGCCATGGCGGAACCACCTCTCAGACGTGCCAGAAGCACGTGGTGGACGGTCCGGAATCACCTGTTGGGCATACGCAACCACCTCTGAGACGTACCAGAACCACGTGCCGTGCACGCCGGAACCACCTACCGGACAGACCGGAATCCACTTTTGGGCATGCCGGAACCACCAGTCAGATGTGCCAGAAACACGTGCCGGAGACGCCGGAAGCACCTGCCGAGCACGTCGCAACCACGTGCTCAACTCGCCTGAACCACCTGCCGGACACGCCAAAATCACCTGCCCGCTACACCAGCACCACTTCGGGGACAAGCCGGAATCACGTGAGGGGCATGCCGGCACAGCCTCTCAGACTGAAGCTCGTGCCGGACACCACACAACCACCTGCCGGACAGACCGGAGCCACCTGCCGGACACGCCGGAACCACCGCCTCTACCCGCCGGAATGACCGCTGGACGTGCAAAATCACCTGCCGGCTATGCCGGAAACACTTGGCGAACACTCCGGAATCACCTGCCGGGCATGCCGGAACCACCTCTCAGATATGCCAGAACCACGTGCCAATGACCCCGGAAGCACCTGCCGAGCACGCCGGAACCACCTGCTCGACTCGCCAGAACCACCTGCCGGACACGCAGAAATCACCTGCCGGCTACGCCACAACCAGTTGGGGAACACTTCGGAATCACCTGCCGGGCTTGCTGGAACCACCTGCTGGTCATGCCAAAATCACCTGCCAACTACGCCAGTACCACTTGGCGGACACTGTGGAAACACCTGTCGGGCCGGCCGGAACCACATCTCAGACGTGCCAGAACCACGTGCATGAGATGCTGGAAACACACCCCGAACAGACGGAAAACACCTGCCAGACCCGTCTGAACAACCTGCCGAGAACGCCGGAGCCACCTGCACGACTCGCCGGAACCACCTACCTGACATGCCCAAATCACCAGCCGGGTATGCCAGAACCATTTGGCGGACACTCCGGAATCATCTGCCAGACATGCCGGAACCAGCTCTCAGACACACAACAACCACGTGCCAGAGACGCCGGAAGCACCTGCCGAGCATGCCGGAGCCACCTGCTCGACTCGCCAGAAACAGCTGACGGACACGCCAAAATCACCTGCTGGGTACGCCAGAACCACCTGGCGGACACTCCGAAATCACCTGTCCCGCATGCCGGAACCACCTCTCAGACGTGCCGGAAGCACGTGCCGGACACGCCGGAATCACCCACCGGACAGACCGGAACCACCTGCCGAGCACGCCAAACCCACCTGTTCGACTCGCTGGAACCACCTGCCGGACAGGCCAATATCAACTGCTGGCTATGCCAGAACCACCTGGGGGACGGTCCGGAATCACCTGCCAGCCATGGCGGAACCACCTCTCAGACGTAACAGAACCACCTGCCGGAGAAGCTGGAAACACGTCCTGGACAGTCTGGAACCTCCTGCCGGCCAAGCCTGAACCACCTGCCAAGCACAACGGAACAACCTGCCAGACACGCCAAAATCACCTGCGTGTTATGCCAGAACCACTTGGAGGACTCTCTGGGATGACCTGCCGGGCATGCCGGAACCACCTCTCAGATGTGCCAGAAGCATGTGGCGGACAGTCCGGAATCACCTGTTGGGCATGCGCAACCACCTCTGAGACGTACCAGAACCACTTGCCGTGCACGCCGGAACCACCTACCGGACAGACCGGAATCAACTTTTGGGCATGCCGGAACCACCAGACAGATGTGCCAGAAACACGTGCCGGAGACGCCGGAAGCACCTGCCAAGCACGTTGGAACCACCTGCTCAACTCGCCTGAACCACCTGCCGGACATGCCAAAATCACCTGCCGACTATGCCAGAACCACTTGGCGAAAACTCCGGAATCACTTGCCGGGCATGCAGGAACCACCTCTCAGACATGCCAGAACCCCGTGCCAATGACCCCGGAAGCACCAGCCGAGCACGCCGGAACCACCTGCTCGACTCGCCAGAACCACCTGCCGATCACGCAAAAATCACCTGCCGGCTACGCCACAACCAGTTGGTGAACACTTTGGAATCACCTGCCAGGCTTGCTGGAACCACCTGCCAGTCATGCCAAAATCACCTGCCAACTACGCCAGAACCGCTTGGCGGACACTGCGGAAACACCTGTCGGGCCGGCCGGAACCACATCTCAGACGTGCCAGAAACGTGTTCATGAGATGCTGGAACCACACCCCGAACAGACGGATACCACCTGCCAGAACCGCCTGAACCACCTGCTGAGCACGCCGGAACCACCTGCTCGACTCACTGGTACCACATGCCTGACACGCCAAAATCACCTGCTGGGTATGCCAGAACCACTTGGCGGACACTCCGGAATCATCTGCCGGACATGCCGGAACCAGCTCTCAGACACACCAGAACCAAGTGCCGGAGACGCCGGAAGCACCTGCCGAGCATGCCGGAGCCACCTGCTCGACTCGCCGGAAACACCTGCCGGACACGCCAAAATCACCTGCCGGGTATGCCAGAACCACCTGGCGGACACTACGGAATCACCTGCCGCGCATGCCGGAACCACCTCTCAGACGTGCCGGAAGCACGTGCCAGACACGCCGGAAACACCTACCGGACAGACCGGAACCACCTGCCAAGAACGCCGGAGCCACCTGTTCGACTCGCTGGAACCACCTGCCGGACAGGCCAATATCAACGGCTGGCTATGCCAGAACCACCTGGGGGATAGTCCGGGATCACCTGCCAGCCATGGCGGAACCACCTCTCAGACGTACCAGAACCACCTGCCGGAGAAGCTGGAAACACGTCCTGGACAGACTGGAACCACGTGACGGCCATGCCTGAAACACCTGCCGAGCACGGCGGAACCACCTGCCGGACACGCCAAAATCACCTGCGGGCTACGCCAGAACCACTTGGACGACTCTCCGAAATGACCTGCCGGGCATGTTGGAACCACCTCTCAGACGTGCCAGAAGCACGTGGCGGACAGTCCGGAATCACCTGTTGGGCATACGCAACCACCTCTGACACGTACCAGAACCACGTGCCGTGCACGCCGGAACCACCTACCGGACAGACCGGAATCAACTTTTGGGCATGCCGGAACCACCAGTCAGATGTGCCAGAAACACGTGCCGGAGACCCCGGAAGCACCTGCCGAGCACGTCGCAACCACCTGCTCAACTCGCCTGAACCACCTGCCGGACACGCCAAAATCACCTGCCCGCTACACCAGCACCACTTCGGGGACAAGCCGGAATCACGTGAGGGGCATGCCGGCACAGCCTCTCAGACTGAACCTCGTGCCGGACACCACAGAACCACCTGCCGGACAGACCGGAACCACCTGCCGGACACGCCGGAACCACCGGCTCGACCCGCCGGAACGACCGCTGGGCATGCAAAATCACCTGCCGGCTACGCCGGAAACACTTGGCGAACACTCCGGAATCACCTGCCAGGCATGCCGGAACCACCTCTCAGATATGCCAGAACCACGTGCCAATGACCCCGGAAGCAACTGCCGAGCACGCCGGAACCACCTGCTCGACTCGCCAGAACCACCTGCCGGACACGCAAAAATCACCTGCCGGCTACGCCACAACCAGTTGGGGAAAACTTCGGAATCACCTGCCGGGCTTGCTGGAACCACGTGCCGGTCATGCCAAAATCACCTGCCAACTACGCCAGTACCACTTGGCGGACACTGTGGAAACACCTGTCGGGCCGGCCGGAACCACATCTCAGACGTGCCAGAACCATGTGCATGAGATGCTGGAACCACACCCAGAACAGACGGAAAACACCTGCCAGACCCGTCTGAACAACCTGCCGAGCACGCCGGAGCCACCTGCTCGACTCGCCGGAACCACCTACCTGACATGCCCAAATCACCAGCCGGGTATGCCAGAACCACTTGGCGGACACTCCGGAATCATCTGCCGGACATGCCGGAACCAGCTCTCAGACACACCAGAACCACGTGCCAGAGACGCCGGAAGCACCTGCCGAGCATGCCGGAGCCACCTGCTCGACTCGCCAGAAACACCTGCCGGACACGCCAAAATCACCTGCCGGGTACGCCAGAACCACCTGGCGGACACTCCGAAACCACCTGTCGCGCATGCCGGAACCACCTCTCAGACGTGCCGGAAGCACGTGCCGGACACGCCGGAATCACCTACCGGACAGACCGGAACCACCTGCCGAGCACGCCGGAGCCACCTGTTCGACTCGCTGGAACCACCTGCCGGACAGGCCAATATCAACTGCTGGCTATGCCAGAACCACCTGGGGGACGGTCCGGAATCACCTGCCAGCCATGGCGGAACCACCTCTCAGACGTGCCAGAACCATGTGCATGAGATGCTGGAACCACACCCCGAACAGACGGAAAACACCTGCCAGACCCGTCTGAACAACCTGCCGAGCACGCCGGAGCCACCTGCTCGACTCGCCGGAACCACCTACCTGACATGCCCAAATCACCAGCCGGGTATGCCAGAACCACTTGGCGGACACTCCGGAATCATCTGCCGGACATGCCGGAACCAGCTCTCAGACACACCAGAACCACGTGCCAGAGACGCCGGAAGCACCTGCCGAGCATGCCGGAGCCACCTGCTCGACTCGCCAGAAACACCTGCCGGACACGCCAAAATCACCTGCCGGGTACGCCAGAACCACCTGGCGGACACTCCGAAACCACCTGTCGCGCATGCCGGAACCACCTCTCAGACGTGCCGGAAGCACGTGCAGGACACGCCGGAAACACCTACCGGACAGACCGGAACCACCTGCCAAGAACGCCGGAGCCACCTGTTCGACTCGCTGGAACCACCTGCCGGACAGGCCAATATCAACGGCTGGCTATGCCAGAACCACCTGGGGGATAGTCCGGGATCACCTGCCAGCCATGGCGGAACCACCTCTCAGACGTACCAGAACCACCTGCCGGAGAAGCTGGAAACACGTCCTGGACAGACTGGAACCACGTGACGGCCATGCCTGAAACACCTGCCGAGCACGGCGGAACCACCTGCCGGACACGCCAAAATCACCTGCGGGCTACGCCAGAACCACTTGGACGACTCTCCGAAATGACCTGCCGGGCATGTTGGAACCACCTCTCAGACGTGCCAGAAGCACGTGGCGGACAGTCCGGAATCACCTGTTGGGCATACGCAACCACCTCTGACACGTACCAGAACCACGTGCCGTGCACGCCGGAACCACCTACCGGACAGACCGGAATCAACTTTTGGGCATGCCGGAACCACCAGTCAGATGTGCCAGAAACACGTGCCGGAGACGCCTGAAGCACCTGCCGAGCACGTCGCAACCACCTGCTCAACTCGCCTGAACCACCTGCCGGACACGCCAAAATCACCTGCCCGCTACACCAGCACCACTTCGGGGACAAGCCGGAATCACGTGAGGGGCATGCCGGCACAGCCTCTCAGACTGAACCTCGTGCCGGACACCACAGAACCACCTGCCGGACAGACCGGAACCACCTGCCGGACACGCCGGAACCACCGGCTCGACCCGCCGGAACGACCGCTGGGCATGCAAAATCACCTGCCGGCTACGCCGGAAACACTTGGCGAACACTCCGGAATCACCTGCCGGGCATGCCGGAAGCACCTCTCAGATATGGCAGAACCACGTGCCAATGACCCCGGAAGCAACTGCCGAGCACGCCGGAACCACCTGCTCGACTCGCCAGAACCACCTGCCGGACACGCAAAAATCACCTGCCGGCTACGCCACAACCAGTTGGGGAAAACTTCGGAATCACCTGCCGGGCTTGCTGGAACCACGTGCCGGTCATGCCAAAATCACCTGCCAACTACGCCAGTACCACTTGGCGGACACTGTGGAAACACCTGTCGGGCCGGCCGGAACCACATCTCAGACGTGCCAGAACCATGTGCATGAGATGCTGGAACCACACCCCGAACAGACGGAAAACACCTGCCAGACCCGTCTGAACAACCTGCCGAGCACGCCGGAGCCACCTGCTCGACTCGCCGGAACCACCTACCTGACATGCCCAAATCACCAGCCGGGTATGCCAGAACCACTTGGCGGACACTCCGGAATCATCTGCCGGACATGCCGGAACCAGCTCTCAGACACACCAGAACCACGTGCCGGAGACGCCGGAAGCACCTGCCGAGCATGCCGGAGCCACCTGCTCGACTCGCCAGAAACACCTGCCGGACACGCCAAAATCACCTGCCGGGTACGCCAGAACCACCTGGCGGACACTCCGAAACCACCTGTCGCGCATGCCGGAACCACCTCTCAGACGTGCCGGAAGCACGTGCCGGACACGCCGGAATCACCTACCGGACAGACCGGAACCACCTGCCGAGCACGCCGGAGCCACCTGTTCGACTCGCTGGAACCACCTGCCGGACAGGCCAATATCAACTGCTGGCTATGCCAGAACCACCTGGGGGACGGTCCGGAATCACCTGCCAGCCATGGCGGAACCACCTCTCAGACGTACCAGAACCACCTGCCGGAGAAGCTGGAAACACGTCCTGGACAGTCTGCAACCACCTGCCGGCCAAGCCTGAACCACCTGCCAAGCACAACGGAACAACCTGCCAGACACGCCAAAATCACCTGCGTGTTATGCCAGAACCACTTGGAGGACTCTCTGGGATGACCTGCCGGGCATGCCGGAACCACCTCTCAGACGTGCCAGAACCATGTGGCGGACAGTCCGGAATCACCTGTTGGGCATGCGCAACCACCTCTGAGACGTACCAGAACCACATGCCGTGCAGGCTGGAACCACCTACCGGACAGACCGGAATCACCTTTCGGGCATGCCGGAACCACCTGTCAGATGTGCCAGAAACACGTGCCGGAGACGCCGGAAGCACCTGCCAAGCACGTTGGAACCACCTGCTCAACTCGCCTGAACCACCTGCCGGACATGCCAAAATCACCTGCCGACTATGCCAGAACCACTTGGCGAACACTCCGGAATCACTTGCCGGGCATGCAGGAACCACCTCTCAGACATGCCAGAACCCCGTGCCAATGACCCCGGAAGCACCAGCCGAGCACGCCGGAACCACCTGCTCGACTCGCCAGAACCACCTGCCGATCACGCAAAAATCACCTGCCGGCTACGCCACAACCAGTTGGTGAACACTTTGGAATCACCTGCCTGGCTTGCTGGAACCACCTGCCAGTCATGCCAAAATCACCTGCCAACTACGCCAGAACCGCTTGGCGGACACTGCGGAAACACCTGTCGGGCCGGCTGGAACCACATCTCAGACGTGCCAGAAACGTGTTCATGAGATGCTGGAACCACACCCCGAACAGACGGATACCACCTGCCAGAACCGCCTGAACCACCTGCTGAGCACGCCGGAACCACCTGCTCGACTCACCGGTACCACCTCCCTGACATGCCAAAATCACCTGCTGGGTATGCCAGAACCACTTGGCGGACACTCCGGAATCATCTGCCGGACATGCTGGAACCAGCTCTCAGACACACCAGAACCAAGTGCCGGAGACGCCGGAAGCACCTGCCGAGCATGCCGGAGCCACCTGCTCGACTCGCCTGAAACACCTGCCGGACACGCCAAAATCACCTGCCGGGTATGCCAGAACCACCTGGCGGACACTACGGAATCACCTGCCGCGCATGCCGGAACCACCTCTCAGACGTGCCGGAAGCACGTGCCGGACACGCCGGAAACACCTACCGGACAGACTGGAACCACCTGCCAAGAACGCCGGAGCCACCTGTTCGACTCGCTGGAACCACCTGCCGGACAGGCCAATATCAACTGCTGGCTTTGCCAGAACCACCTGGGGTACAGTCCGGGATCACCTGCCAGCCATGGCGGAACCACCTCTCAGACGTACCAGAACCACCTGCCGGAGAAGCTGGAAACACGTCCTGGACAGACTGGAACCACGTGACGGCCATGCCTGAACCACCTGACGAGCACGGCGGAACCACCTGCCGGACACGCCAAAATCACCTGCGGGCTACGCCAGAACCACTTGGACGACTCTCCGAAATGACCTGCCGGGCATGTTGGAACCACCTCTCAGACGTGCCAGAAGCACGTGGCGGACAGTCCGGAATCACCTGTTGGGCATACGCAACCACCTCTGACACGTACCAGAACCACGTGCCGTGCACGCCGGAACCACCTACCGGACAGACCGGAATCAACTTTTGGGCATGCCGGAACCACCAGTCAGATGTGCCAGAAACACGTGCCGGAGACGCCGGAAGCACCTGCCGAGCACGTCGCAACCACCTGCTCAACTCGCCTGAACCACCTGCCGGACACGCCAAAGTCACCTGCCCGCTACACCAGCACCATTTCGGGGACAAGCCGGAATCACGTGAGGGGCATGCCGGCACAGCCTCTCAGACTGAACCTCGTGCCGGACACCACAGAACCACCTGCCGGACAGACCGGAACCACCTGCCGGACACGCCGGAACCACCGGCTCGACCCGCCGGAACGACCGCTGGACATGCAAAATCACCTGCCGGCTACGCCGGAAACACTTGGCGAACACTCCGGAATCACCTGCCGGGCATGCCGGAACCACCTCTCAGATATGCCAGAACCACGTGCCAATGACCCCGGAAGCACCTGCCGAGCACGCCGGAACCACCTGCTCGACTCGCCAGAACCACCTGCCGGACACGCAAAAATCACCTGCCGGCTACGCCACAACCAGTTGGGGAACACTTCGGAATCACCTGCCGGGCTTGCTGGAACCACCTGCCGGTCATGCCAAAATCACCTGCCAACTACGCCAGTACCACTTGGCGGACACTGTGGAAACACCTGTCGGGCCGGCCGGAACCACATCTCAGACGTGCCAGAACCATGTGCATGAGATGCTGGAACCACACCCCGAACAGACGGAAAACACCTGCCAGACCCGTCTGAACAACCTGCCGAGCACGCCGGAGCCACCTGCTCGACTCGCCGGAACCACCTACCTGACATGCCCAAATCACCAGCCGGGTATGCCAGAACCACTTGGCGGACACTCCGGAATCATCTGCCGGACATGCCGGAACCAGCTCTCAGACACACCAGAACCACGTGCCGGAGACGCCGGAAGCACCTGCCGAGCATGCCGGAGCCACCTGCTCGACTCGCCAGAAACACCTGCCGGACACGCCAAAATCACCTGCCGGGTACGCCAGAACCACCTGGCGGACACTCCGAAACCACCTGTCGCGCATGCCGGAACCACCTCTCAGACGTGCCGGAAGCACGTGCCGGACACGCCGGAATCACCTACCGGACAGACCGGAACCACCTGCCGAGCACGCCGGAGCCACCTGTTCGACTCGCTGGAACCACCTGCCGGACAGGCCAATATCAACTGCTGGCTATGCCAGAACCACCTGGGGGACGGTCCGGAATCACCTGCCAGCCATGGCGGAACCACCTCTCAGACGTACCAGAACCACCTGCCGGAGAAGCTGGAAACACGTCCTGGACAGTCTGGAACCACCTGCCGGCCAAGCCTGAACCACCTGCCAAGCACAACGGAACAACCTGCCGGACACGCCAAAATCACCTGCGTGTTATGCCAGAACCACTTGGAGGACTCTCTGGGATGACCTGCCGGGCATGCCGGAACCACCTCTCAGACGTGCCAGAACCATGTGGCGGACAGTCCGGAATCACCTGTTGGGCATGCGCAACCACCTCTGAGACGTACCAGAACCACATGCCGTGCAGGCTGGAACCACCTACCGGACAGACCGGAATCACCTTTCGGGCATGCCGGAACCACCTGTCAGATGTGCCAGAAACACGTGCCGGAGACGCCGGAAGCACCTGCCAAGCACGTTGGAACCACCTGCTCAACTCGCCTGAACCACCTGCCGGACATGCCAAAATCACCTGCCGACTATGCCAGAACCACTTGGCGAACACTCCGGAATCACTTGCCGGGCATGCAGGAACCACCTCTCAGACATGCCAGAACCCCGTGCCAATGACCCCGGAAGCACCAGCCGAGCACGCCGGAACCACCTGCTCGACTCGCCAGAACCACCTGCCGATCACGCAAAAATCACCTGCCGGCTACGCCACAACCAGTTGGGGAACACTTTGGAATCACCTGCCAGGCTTGCTGGAACCACCTGCCAGTCATGCCAAAATCACCTGCCAACTACGCCAGAACCGCTTGGCGGACACTGCGGAAACACCTGTCGGGCCGGCTGGAACCACATCTCAGACGTGCCAGAAACGTGTTCATGAGATGCTGGAACCACACCCCGAACAGACGGATACCACCTGCCAGAACCGCCTGAACCACCTGCTGAGCACGCCGGAACCACCTGCTCGACTCAGCGGTACCACCTCCCTGACACGCCAAAATCACCTGCTGGGTATGCCAGAACCACTTGACGGACACTCCGGAATCATCTGCCGGACATGCCGGAACCAGCTCTCAGACACACCAGAACCAAGTGCCGGAGACGCCGGAAGCACCTGCCGAGCATGCCGGAGCCACCTGCTCGACTCGCCAGAAACACCTGCCGGACACGCCAAAATCACCTGCCGGGTATGCCAGAACGACCTGGCGGACACTACGGAATCACCTGCCGCGCATGCCGGAACCACCTCTCAGACGTGCCGGAAGCACGTGCCGGACACGCCGGAAACACCTACCGGACAGACCGGAACCACCTGCCAAGAACGCCGGAGCCACCTGTTCGACTCGCTGGAACCACCTGCCGGACAGGCCAATATCAACTGCTGGCTTTGCCAGAACCACCTGGGGTACAGTCCGGGATCACCTGCCAGCCATGGCGGAACCACCTCTCAGACGTACCAGAACCACCTGCCGGAGAAGCTGGAAACACGTCCTGGACAGACTGGAACCACGTGACGGCCATGCCTGAACCACCTGCCGAGCACGGCGGAATCACCTTCCGGACACGCCAAAATCACCCGCGGGCTACGCCGGAACCACTTGGACGACTCTCCGAAATGACCTGCCGGGCATGTTGGAACCACCTCTCAGACGTGCCAGAAGCACGTGGCGGACAGTCCGGAATCACCTGTTGGGCATACGCAACCACCTCTGACACGTACCAGAACCACGTGCCGTGCACGCCGGAACCACCTACCGGACAGACCGGAATCAACTTTTGGGCATGCCGGAACCACCAGTCAGATGTGCCAGAAACACGTGCCGGAGACGCCGGAAGCACCTGCCGAGCACGTCGCAACCACCTGCTCAACTCGCCTGAACCACCTGCCGGACACGCCAAAATCACCTGCCCGCTACACCAGCACCACTTCGGGGACAAGCCGGAATCACGTGAGGGGCATGCCGGCACAGCCTCTCAGACTGAACCTCGTGCCGGACACCACAGAACCACCTGCCGGACAGACCGGAACCACCTGCCGGACACGCCGGAACCACCGGCTCGACCCGCCGGAACGACCGCTGGACATGCAAAATCACCTGCCGGCTACGCCGGAAACACTTGGCGAACACTCCGGAATCACCTGCCGGGCATGCCGGAACCACCTCTCAGATATGCCAGAACCACGTGCCAATGACCCCGGAAGCACCTGCCGAGCACGCCAGAACCACCTGCTCGACTCGCCAGAACCACCTGCCGGAAACGCAAAAATCACCTGCCGGCTACGCCACAACCAGTTGGGGAACACTTCGGAATCACCTGCCGGGCTTGCTGGAACCACCTGCCGGTCATGCCAAAATCACCTGCCAACTACGCCAGTACCACTTGGCGGACACTGTGGAAACACCTGTCGGGCCGGCCGGAACCACATCTCAGACGTGCCAGAACCATGTGCATGAGATGCTGGAACCACACCCCGAACAGACGGAAAACACCTGCCAGACCCGTCTGAACAACCTGCCGAGCACGCCGGAGCCACCTGCTCGACTCGCCGGAACCACCTACCTGACATGCCCAAATCACCAGCCGGGTATGCCAGAACCACTTGGCGGACACTCCGGAATCATCTGCCGGACATGCCGGAACCAGCTCTCAGACACACCAGAACCACGTGCCGGAGACGCCGGAAGCACCTGCCGAGCATGCCGGAGCCACCTGCTCGACTCGCCAGAAACACCTGCCGGACACGCCAAAATCACCTGCCGGGTACGCCAGAACCACCTGGCGGACACTCCGAAACCACCTGTCGCGCATGCCGGAACCACCTCTCAGACGTGCCGGAAGCACGTGCCGGACACGCCGGAATCACCTACCGGACAGACCGGAACCACCTGCCGAGCACGCCGGAGCCACCTGTTCGACTCGCTGGAACCACCTGCCGGACAGGCCAATATCAACTGCTGGCTATGCCAGAACCACCTGGGGGACGGTCCGGAATCACCTGCCAGCCATGGCGGAACCACCTCTCAGACGTACCAGAACCACCTGCCGGAGAAGCTGGAAACACGTCCTGGACAGTCTGGAACCACCTGCCGGCCAAGCCTGAACCACCTGCCAAGCACAACGGAACAACCTGCCGGACACGCCAAAATCACCTGCGTGTTATGCCAGAACCACTTGGAGGACTCTCTGGGATGACCTGCCAGGCATGCCGGAACCACCTCTCAGACGTGCCAGAACCATGTGGCGGACAGTCCGGAATCACCTGTTGGGCATGCGCAACCACCTCTGAGACGTACCAGAACCACATGCCGTGCAGGCTGGAACCACCTACCGGACACACCGGAATCACCTTTCGGGCATGCCGGAACCACCTGTCAGATGTGCCAGAAACACGTGCCGGAGACGCCGGAAGCACCTGCCAAGCACATTGGAACCACCTGCTCAACTCGCCTGAACCACCTGCCGGACATGCCAAAATCACCTGCCGACTATGCCAGAACCACTTGGCGAACACTCCGGAATCACTTGCCGGGCATGCAGGAACCACCTCTCAGACATGCCAGAACCCCGTGCCAATGACCCCGGAAGCACCAGCCGAGCACGCCGGAACCACCTGCTCGACTCGCCAGAACCACCTGCCGATCACGCAAAAATCACCTGCCGTCTACGCCACAACCAGTTGGGGAACACTTTGGAATCACCTGCCAGGCTTGCTGGAACCACCTGCCAGTCATGCCAAAATCACCTGCCAACTACGCCAGAACCGCTTGGCGGACACTGCGGAAACACCTGTCGGGCCGGCTGGAACCACATCTCAGACGTGCCAGAAACGTGTTCATGAGATGCTGGAACCACACCCCGAACAGACGGATACCACCTGCCAGAACCGCCTGAACCACCTGCTGAGCACGCCGGAACCACCTGCTCGACTCACCGGTACCACCTCCCTGACACGCCAAAATCACCTGCTGGGTATGCCAGAACCACTTGGCGGACACTCCGGAATCATCTGCCGGACATGCCGGAACCAGCTCTCAGACACACCAGAACCAAGTGCCGGAGACGCCGGAAGCACCTGCCGAGCATGCCGGAGCCACCTGCTCGACTCGCCAGAAACACCTGCCGGACACGCCAAAATCACCTGCCGGGTATGCCAGAACCACCTGGCGGACACTACGGAATCACCTGCCGCGCATGCCGGAACCACCTCTCAGACGTGCCGGAAGCACGTGCCGGACACGCCGGAAACACCTACCGGACAGACCGGAACCACCTGCCAAGAACGCCGGAGCCACCTGTTCGACTCGCTGGAACCACCTGCCGGACAGGCCAATATCAATTGCTGGCTTTGCCAGAACCACCTGGGGTACAGTCCGGGATCACCTGCCAGCCATGGCGGAACCACCTCTCAGACGTACCAGAACCACCTGCCGGAGAAGCTGGAAACACGTCCTGGACAGACTGCAACCACGTGACGGCCATGCCTGAACCACCTGCTCAGCACGGTGGAACCACCTGCCGGACACGCCAAAATCACCTGCGGGCTACGCCGGAACCACTTGGACGACTCTCCGAAATGACCTGCCGGGCATGTTGGAACCACCTCTCAGACGTGCCAGAAGCACGTGGCGGACAGTCCGGAATCACCTGTTGGGCATACGCAACCACCTCTGACACGTACCAGAACCACGTGCCGTGCACGCCGGAACCACCTACCGGACAGACCGGAATCAACTTTTGGGCATGCCGGAACCACCAGTCAGATGTGCCAGAAACACGTGCCGGAGACGCCGGAAGCACCTGCCGAGCACGTCGCAACCACCTGCTCAACTCGCCTGAACCACCTGCCGGACACGCCAAAATCACCTGCCCGCTACACCAGCACCACTTCGGGGACAAGCCGGAATCACGTGAGGGGCATGCCGGCACAGCCTCTCAGACTGAACCTCGTGCCGGACACCACAGAAGCACCTGCCGGACAGACCGGAACCACCTGCCGGACACGCCGGAACCACCGGCTCGACCCGCCGGAACGACCGCTGGACATGCAAAATCACCTGCCGGCTACGCCGGAAACACTTGGCGAACACTCCGGAATCACCTGCCGGGCATGCCGGAACCACCTCTCAGACATGCCAGAACCACGTGCCAATGACCCCGGAAGCACCTGCCGAGCACGCCGGAACCACCTGCTCGACTCACCAGAACCACCTGCCGGACACGCAAAAATCACCTGCCGGCTACGCCACAACCAGTTGGGGAACACTTCGGAATCACCTGCCGGGCTTGCTGGAACCACCTGCCGGTCATGCCAAAATCACCTGCCAACTACGCCAGTACCACTTGGCGGACACTGTGGAAACACCTGTCGGGCCGGCCGGAACCACATCTCAGACGTGCCAGAACCATGTGCATGAGATGCTGGAACCACACCCCGAACAGACGGAAAACACCTGCCAGACCCGTCTGAACAACCTGCCGAGCACGCCGGAGCCACCTGCTCGACTCGCCGGAACCACCTACCTGACATGCCCAAATCACCAGCCGGGTATGCCAGAACCACTTGGCGGACACTCCGGAATCATCTGCCGGACATGCCGGAACCAGCTCTCAGACACACCAGAACCACGTGCCGGAGACGCCGGAAGCACCTGCCGAGCATGCCGGAGCCACCTGCTCGACTCGCCAGAAACACCTGCCGGACACGCCAAAATCACCTGCCGGGTACGCCAGAACCACCTGGCGGACACTCCGAAACCAACTGTCGCGCATGCCGGAACCACCTCTCAGACGTGCCAGAAGCACGTGCCGGACACGCCGGAATCACCTACCGGACAGACCGGAACCACCTGCCGAGCACGCCGGAGCCACCTGTTCGACTCGCTGGAACCACCTGCCGGACAGGCCAATATCAACTGCTGGCTATGCCAGAAGCACCTGGGGGACGGTCCGGAATCACCTGCCAGCCATGGCGGAACCACCTCTCAGACGTACCAGAACCACCTGCCGGAGAAGCTGGAAACACGTCCTGGACAGTCTGGAACCACCTGCCGGCCAAGACTGAACCACCTGTCAAGCACAACGGAACAACCTGCCAGACACGCCAAAATCACCTGCGTGTTATGCCAGAACCACTTGGAGGACTCTCTGGGATGACCTGCCGGGCATGCCGGAACCACCTCTCAGACGTGCCAGAACCATGTGGCGGACAGTCCGGAATCACCTGTTGGGCATGCGCAACCACCTCTGAGACGTACCAGAACCACATGCCGTGCAGGCTGGAACCACCTACCGGACACACCGGAATCACCTTTCGGGCATGCCGGAACCACCTGTCAGATGTGCCGGAAACACGTGCCGGAGACGCCGGAAGCACCTGCCAAGCACGTTGGAACCACCTGCTCAACTCGCCTGAACCACCTGCCGGACATGCCAAAATCACCTGCCGACTATGCCAGAACCACTTGGCGAACACTCCGGAATCACCTGCCGGGCATGCAGGAACCACCTCTCAGACATGCCAGAACCCCGTGCCAATGACCCCGGAAGCACCAGCCGAGCACGCCGGAACCACCTGCTCGACTCGCCAGAACCACCTGCCGATCACGCAAAAATCACCTGCCGGCTACGCCACAACCAGTTGGTGAACACTTTGGAATCACCTGCCAGGCTTGCTGGAACCACCTGCCAGTCATGCCAAAATCACCTGCCAACTACGCCAGAACCGCTTGGCGGACACTGCGGAAACACCTGTCGGGCCGGCTGGAACCACATCTCAGACGTGCCAGAAACGTGTTCATGAGATGCTGGAACCACACCCCGAACAGACGGATACCACCTGCCAGAACCGCCTGAACCACCTGCTGAGCACGCCGGAACCACCTGCTCGACTCACCGGTACCACCTCCCTGACACGCCAAAATCACCTGCTGGGTATGCCAGAACCACTTGACGGACACTCCGGAATCATCTGCCGGACATGCCGGAACCAGCTCTCAGACACACCAGAACCAAGTGCCGGAGACGCCGGAAGCACCTGCCGAGCATGCCGGAGCCACCTGCTCGACTCGCCAGAAACACCTGCCGGACACGCCAAAATCACCTGCCGGGTATGCCAGAACCACCTGGCGGACACTACGGAATCACCTGCCGCGCATGCCGGAACCACCTCTCAGACGTGCCGGAAGCACGTGCCGGACACGCCGGAAACACCTACCGGACAGACCGGAACCACCTGCAAAGAACTCCGGAGCCACCTGTTCGACTCGCTGGAACCACCTGCCGGACAGGCCAATATCAACTGCTGGCTTTGCCAGAACCACCTTGGGTACAGTCCGGGATCACCTGCCGGGCATGTTTGAACCACCTCTCAGACGTGCCAGAAGCACGTGGCGGACAGTCCGGAATCACCTGTTGGGCATACGCAACCACCTCTGACACGTACCAGAACCACGTGCCGTGCACGCCGGAACCACCTACCGGACAGACCGGAATCAACTTTTGGGCATGCCGGAACCACCAGTCAGATGTGCCAGAAACACGTGCCGGAGACGCCGGAAGCACCTGCCGAGCACGTCGCAACCACCTGCTCAACTCGCCTGAACCACCTGCCGGACACGCCAAAATCACCTGCCCGCTACACCAGCACCACTTCGGGGACAAGCCGGAATCACGTGAGGGGCATGCCGGCACAGCCTCTCAGACTGAACCTCGTGCCGGACACCACAGAACCACCTGCCGGACAGACCGGAACCACCTGCCGGACACGCCGGAACCACCGGCTCGACCCGCCGGAACGACCGCTGGACATGCAAAATCACCTGCCGGCTACGCCGGAAACACTTGGCGAACACTCCGGAATCACCTGCCGGGCATGCCGGAACCACCTCTCAGACATGCCAGAACCACGTGCCAATGACCACGGAAGCAGCTGCCGAGCACGCCGGAACCACCTGCTCGACTCGCCAGAACCACCTGCCGGACACGCAAAAATCACCTGCCGGCTACGCCACAACCAGTTGGGGAACACTTCGGAATCACCTGCCGGGCTTGCTGGAACCACCTGCCGGTCATGCCAAAATCACCTGCCAACTACGCCAGTACCACTTGGCGGACACTGTGGAAACACCTGTCGGGCCGGCCGGAACCACATCTCAGACGTGCCAGAACCATGTGCATGAGATGCTGGAACCACACCCCGAACAGACGGAAAACACCTGCCAGACCCGTCTGAACAACCTGCCGAGCAGGCCGGAGCCACCTGCTCGACTCGCCAGAACCACCTACCTGACATGCCCAAATCACCAGCCGGGTATGCCAGAACCACTTGGCGGACACTCCGGAATCATCTGCCGGACATGCCGGAACCAGCTCTCAGACACACCAGAACCACGTGCCGGAGACGCCGGAAGCACCTGCCGAGCATGCCGGAGCCACCTGCTCGACTCGCCAGAAACACCTGCCGGACACGCCAAAATCACCTGCCGGGTACGCCAGAACCACCTGGCGGACACTCCGAAACCATCTGTCGCCCATGCCGGAACCACCTCTCAGACGTGCCGGAAGCACGTGCCGGACACGCCGGAATCACCTACCGGACAGACCGGAACCACCTGCCGAGCACGCCGGAGCCACCTGTTCGACTCGCTGGAACCACCTGCCGGACAGGCCAATATCAACTGCTGGCTATGCCAGAACCACCTGGGGGACGGTCCGGAATCACCTGCCAGCCATGGCGGAACCACCTCTCAGACGTACCAGAACCACCTGCCGGAGAAGCTGGAAACACGTCCTGGACAGTCTGGAACCACCTGCCGGCCAAGCCTGAACCACCTGCCAAGCACAACGGAACAACCTGCCAGACACGCCAAAATCACCTGCGTGTTATGCCAGAACCACTTGGAGGACTCTCTGGGATGACCTGCCGGGCATGCCGGAACCACCTCTCAGACGTGCCAGAACCATGTGGCGGACAGTCCGGAATCACCTGTTGGGCATGCGCAACCACCTCTGAGACGTACCAGAACCACATGCCGTGCAGGCTGGAACCACCTAACGGACAGACCGGAATCACCTTTCGGGCATGCCGGAACCACCTGTCAGATGTGCCAGAAACACGTGCCGGAGACGCCGGAAGCACCTGACAAGCACGTTGGAACCACCTGCTCAACTCGCCTGAACCACCTGCCGACTATGCCAGAACCACTTGGCGAACACTCCGGAATCACTTGCCCGGCATGCAGGAACCACCTCTCAGACATGCCAGAACCCCTTGCCAATGACCCCGGAAGCACCAGCCGAGCACGCCGGAACCACCTGCTCGACTCGCCAGAACCACCTGCCGATCACGCAAAAATCACCTGCCGGCTACGCCACAACCAGTTGGTGAACACTGTGGAATCACCTGCCAGGCTTGCTGGAACCACCTGCCAGTCATGCCAAAATCACCTGCCAACTACGCCAGAACCGCTTGGCGGACACTGCGGAAACACCTGTCGGGCCGGCTGGAACCACATCTCAGACGTGCCAGAAACGTGTTCATGAGATGCTGGAACCACACCCCGAACAGACGGATACCACCTGCCAGAACCGCCTGAACCACCTGCTGAGCACGCCGGAACCACCTGCTCGACTCACTGGTACCACCTCCCTGACACGCCAAAATCACCTGCTGGGTATGCCAGAACCACTTGGCGGACACTCCGGAATCATCTGCCGGACATGCCGGAACCAGCTCTCAGACACACCAGAACCAAGTGCCGGAGACGCCGGAAGCACCTGCCGAGCATGCCGGAGCCACCTGCTCGACTCGCCAGAAACACCTGCCGGACACGCCAAAATCACCTGCCGGGTATGCCAGAACCACCTGGCGGACACTACGGAATCACCTGCCGCGCATGCCGGAACCACCTCTCAGACGTGCCGGAAGCACGTGCCGGACACGCCGGAAACACCTACCGGACAGACCGGAACCACCTGCCAAGAACGCCGGAGCCACCTGTTCGACTCGCTGGAACCACCTGCCGGACAGGCCAATATCAACTGCTGGCTATGCCAGAACCACCTGGGGGACAGTCCGGGATCACCTGCCAGCCATGGCAGAACCACCTCTCAGAGGTACCAGAACCACCTGCCGGAGAAGCTGGAAACACGTCCTGGACAGACTGGAACCACGTGACGGCCATGCCTGAACCACCTGCCGAGCACGGCGGAACCACCTGCCGGACACGACTAAATCACCTGCGGGCTACGCCAGAACCACTTGGACGACTCTCCGAAATGACCTGCCGGGCATGTTGGAATCACCTCTCAGACGTGCCAGAAGCACGTGGCGGACAGTCCGGAATCACCTGTTGGGCATACGCAACCACCTCTGACACGTACCAGAACCACGTGTCGTGCACGCCGGAACCACCTACCGGACAGACCGGAATCAACTTTTGGGCATGCCGGAACCACCAGTCAGATGTGCCAGAAACACGTGCCGGAGACGCCGGAAGCACCTGCCGAGCACGTCGCAACCACCTGCTCAACTCGCCTGAACCACCTGCCGGCCACGCCAAAATCACCTGCCCGCTACACCAGCACCACTTCGGGGACAAGCCGGAATCACGTGAGGGGCATGCCGGCACAGCCTCTCAGACTGAACCTCGTGCCGGACACCACAGAACCACCTGCCGGACAGACCGGAACCACCTGCCGGACACGCCGGAACCACCGGCTCGACCCGCCGGAACGACCGCTGGACATGCAAAATCACCTGCCGGCTACGCCGGAAACACTTGGCGAACACTCCGGAATCACCTGCCGGGCATGCCGGAACCACCTCTCAGATATGCCAGAACCACGTGCCAATGACCCCGGAAGCAGCTGCCGAGCACGCCGGAACCACCTGCTCGACTCGCCAGAGCCACCTGCCGGACACGCAGAAATCACCTGGCGGCTACGCCACAACCAGTTGGGGAACACTTCGGAATCACCTGCCGGGCTTGCTGGAACCACCTGCCGGTCGTGCGAAAATCACCTGCCAACTACGCCAGTACCACTTGGCGGACACTGTGGAAACACCTGTCGGGCCGGCCGGAACCACATCTCAGACGTGCCAGAACCATGTGCATGAGATGCTGGAACCACACCCCGAACAGACGGAAAACACCTGCCAGACCCGTCTGAACAACCTGCCGAGCACGCCGGAGCCACCTGCTCGACTCGCCGGAACCACCTACCTGACATGCCCAAATCACCAGCCGGGTATGCCAGAACCACTTGGCGGACACTCCGGAATCATCTGCCGGACATGCCGGAACCAGCTCTCAGACACACCAGAACCACGTGCCGGAGACGCCGGAAGCACCTGCCGAGCATGCCGGAGCCACCTGCTCGACTCGCCAGAAACACCTGCCGGACACGCCAAAATCACCTGCCGGGTACGCCAGAACCACCTGGCGGACACTCCGAAACCACCTGTCGCGCATGCCGGAACCGCGTCTCAGACGTGCCGGACACGCCGGAATCACCTACCGGACAGACCGGAACCACCTGCCGAGCACGCCGGAGCCACCTGTTCGACTCGCTGGAACCACCTGCCGGACAGGCCAATATCAACTGCTGGCTATGCCAGAACCACCTGGGGGACGGTCCGGAATCACCTGCCAGCCATGGCGGAACCACCTCTCAGACGTACCAGAACCACCTGCCGGAGAAGCTGGAAACACGTCCTGGACAGTCTGGAACCACCTGCCGGCCAAGCCTGAACCACCTGCCAAGCACAACGGAACAACCTGCCAGACACGCCAAAATCACCTGCGTGTTATGCCAGAACCACTAGGAGGACTCTCTGGGATGACCTGCCGGGAATGCCGGAACCACCTCTCAGACGTGCCAGAACCATGTGGCGGACAGTCCGGAATCACCTGTTGGGCATGCGCAACCACCTCTGAGACGGACCAGAACCACATGCCGTGCAGGCTGGAACCACCTACCGGACAGACCGGAATCACCTTTCGGGCATGCCGGAACCACCTGTCAGATGTGCCAGAAACACGTGCCGGAGACGCCGGAAGCACCTGCCAAGCACGTTGGAACCACCTGCTCAACTCGCCTGAACCACCTGCCGGACATGCCAAAATCACCTGCCAACTACGCCAGAACCGCTTGGCGGACACTGCAGAAACACCTGTCGGGCCGGCTGGAACCACATCTCAGACGTGCCAGAAACGTGTTCATGAGATGCTGGAACCACACCCCGAACAGACGGATACCACCTGCCAGAACCGCCTGAACCACCTGCTGAGCACGCCGGAACCACCTGCTCGACTCACCGGTACCACCTCCCTGACACGCCAAAATCACCTGCTGGGTATGCCAGAACCACTTGGCGGACACTCCGGAATCATCTGCCGGACATGCCGGAACCAGCTCTCAGACACACCAGAACCAAGTGCCGGAGACGCCGGAAGCACCTGCCGAGCATGCCGGAGCCACCTGCTCGACTCGCCTGAAACACCTGCCGGACACACCAAAATCACCTGCCGGATATGCCAGAACCACCTGGCGGACACTACGGTATCATCTGCCGCGCATGCCGGAACCACCTCTCGGACGTGCCGGAAACACGTGCCGGACACGCCGGAAACACCTACCGGACAGACCGGAACCACCTGCCAAGAACGCCGGAGCCACCTGTTCGACTCGCTGGAACCACCTCCCGGACAGGCCAATATCAACTGCTGGCTTTGCCAGAACCACCTGGGGTACAGTCCGGGATCACCTGCCAGCCATGGCGGAACCACCTCTCAGACGTACCAGAACCACCTGCCGGAGAAGCTGGAAACACGTCCTGGACAGACTGGAACCACGTGACGGCCATGCCTGAACCACCTGCCGAGCACGGCGGAACCACCTGCCGGACACGCCAAAATCACCTGCGGGCTACGCCAGAACCACTTGGACGACTCTCCGAAATGACCTGCCGGGCATGTTGGAACCACCTCTCAGACGTGCCAGAAGCACGTGGCGGACAGTCCGGAATCACCTGTTGGGCATACGCAACCACCTCTGAGACGTACCAGAACCACGTGCCGTGCACGCCGGAACCACCTACCGGACAGACCGGAATCAACTTTTGGGCATGCCAGAACCACCAGTCAGATGTGCCAGAAACACGTGCCGGAGACGCCGGAAGCACCTGCCGAGCACGTCGCAACCACCTGCTCAACTCGCCTGAACCAGCTGCCGGACACGCCAAAATCACCTGCCCGCTACACCAGCACCACTTCGGGGACAAGCCGGAATCACGTGAGGGGCATGCCGGCACAGCCTCTCAGACTGAACCTCGTGCCGGACACCACAGAACCACCTGCCGGACAGACGGGAACCACCTGCCGGACACGCCGGAACCACCGGCTCGACCCGCCTGAACGACCGCTGGACATGCAAAATCACCTGCCGGCTACGCCGGAAACACTTGGCGAACACTCCGGAATCACCTGCCGGGCATGCCGGAACCACCTCTCAGATATGCCAGAACCACGTGCCAATGACCCCGGAAGCACCTGCCGAGCACGCCGGAACCACCTGCTCGACTCGCCAGAACCACCTGCCGGACACGCAAAAATCACCTGCCGGCTACGCCACAACCAGTTGGGGAACACTTCGGAATCACCTGCCGGGCTTGCTGGAACCACCTGCCGGTCATGCCAAAATCACCTGCCAACTACGCCAGTACCACTTGGCGGACACTGTGGAAACACCTGTCGGGCCGGCCGGAACCACATCTCAGACGTGCCAGAACCATGTGCATGAGATGCTGGAACCACACCCCGAACAGACGGAAAACACCTGCCAGACCCGTCTGAACAACCTGCCGAGCACGCCGGAGCCACCTGCTCGACTCGCCGGAACCACCTACCTGACATGCCCAAATCACCAGCCGGGTATGCCAGAACCACTTGGCGGACACTCCGGAATCATCTGCCGGACATGCCGGAACCAGCTCTCAGACACACCAGAACCACGTGCCGGAGACGCCGGAAGCACCTGCCGAGCATGCCGGAGCCACCTGCTCGACTCGCCAGAAACACCTGCCGGACACGCCAAAATCACCTGCCGGGTACGCCAGAACCACCTGGCGGACACTCCGAAACCACCTGTCGCGCATGCCGGAACCACCTCTCAGACGTGCCGGAAGCACGTGCCGGACACGCCGGAATCACCTACCGGACAGACCGGAACCACCTGCCGAGCACGCCGGAGCCACCTGTTCGACTCGCTGGAACCACCTGCCGGACAGGCCAATATCAACTGCTGGCTATGCCAGAACCACCTGGGGGACGGTCCGGAATCACCTGCCAGCCATGGCGGAACCACCTCTCAGACGTACCAGAACCACCTGCCGGAGAAGCTGGAAACACGTCCTGGACAGTCTGGAACCACCTGCCGGCCAAGCCTGAACCACCTGCCAAGCACAACGGAACAACCTGCCAGACACGCCAAAATCACCTGCGTGTTATGCCAGAACCACTTGGAGGACTCTCTGGGATGACCTGCCGGGCATGCCGGAACCACCTCTCAGACGTGCCAGAACCATGTGGCGGACAGTCCGGAATCACCTGTTGGGCATGCGCAACCACCTCTGAGACGTACCAGAACCACATGCCGTGCAGGCTGGAACCACCTACCGGACAGACCGGAATCACCTTTCGGGCATGCCGGAACCACCTGTCAGATGTGCCAGAAACACGTGCCGGAGACGCCGGAAGCACCTGCCAAGCACGTTGGAACCACCTGCTCAACTCGCCTGAACCACCTGCCGGACATGCCAAAATCACCTGCCGACTATGCCAGAACCACTTGGCGAACACTCCGGAATCACTTGCCGGGCATGCAGGAACCACCTCTCAGACATGCCAGAACCCCGTGCCAATGACCCCGGAAGCACCAGCCGAGCACGCCGGAACCACCTGCTCGACTCGCCAGAACCACCTGCCGATCACGCAAAAATCACCTGCCGGCTACGCCACAACCAGTTGGTGAACACTTTGGAATCACCTGCCTGGCTTGCTGGAACCACCTGCCAGTCATGCCAAAATCACCTGCCAACTACGCCAGAACCGCTTGGCGGACACTGCGGAAACACCTGTCGGGCCGGCTGGAACCACATCTCAGACGTGCCAGAAACGTGTTCATGAGATGCTGGAACCACACCCCGAACAGACGGATACCACCTGCCAGAACCGCCTGAACCACCTGCTGAGCACGCCGGAACCACCTGCTCGACTCACCGGTACCACCTCCCTGACATGCCAAAATCACCTGCTGGGTATGCCAGAACCACTTGGCGGACACTCCGGAATCATCTGCCGGACATGCCGGAACCAGCTCTCAGACACACCAGAACCAAGTGCCGGAGACGCCGGAAGCACCTGCCGAGCATGCCGGAGCCACCTGCTCGACTCGCCTGAAACACCTGCCGGACACGCCAAAATCACCTGCCGGGTATGCCAGAACCACCTGGCGGACACTACGGAATCACCTGCCGCGCATGCCGGAACCACCTCTCAGACGTGCCGGAAGCACGTGCCGGACACGCCGGAAACACCTACCGGACAGACCGGAACCACCTGCCAAGAACGCCGGAGCCACCTGTTCGACTCGCTGGAACCACCTGCCGGACAGGCCAATATCAACTGCTGGCTTTGCCAGAACCACCTGGGGTACAGTCCGGGATCACCTGCCAGCCATGGCGGAACCACCTCTCAGACGTACCAGAACCACCTGCCGGAGAAGCTGGAAACACGTCCTGGACAGACTGGAACCACGTGACGGCCATGCCTGAACCACCTGACGAGCACGGCGGAACCACCTGCCGGACACGCCAAAATCACCTGCGGGCTACGCCAGAACCACTTGGACGACTCTCCGAAATGACCTGCCGGGCATGTTGGAACCACCTCTCAGACGTGCCAGAAGCACGTGGCGGACAGTCCGGAATCACCTGTTGGGCATACGCAACCACCTCTGACACGTACCAGAACCACGTGCCGTGCACGCCGGAACCACCTACCGGACAGACCGGAATCAACTTTTGGGCATGCCGGAACCACCAGTCAGATGTGCCAGAAACACGTGCCGGAGACGCCGGAAGCACCTGCCGAGCACGTCGCAACCACCTGCTCAACTCGCCTGAACCACCTGCCGGACACGCCAAAATCACCTGCCCGCTACACCAGCACCACTTCGGGGACAAGCCGGAATCACGTGAGGGGCATGCCGGCACAGCCTCTCAGACTGAACCTCGTGCCGGACACCACAGAACCACCTGCCGGACAGACCGGAACCACCTGCCGGACACGCCGGAACCACCGGCTCGACCCGCCGGAACGACCGCTGGACATGCAAAATCACCTGCCGGCTACGCCGGAAACACTTGGCGAACACTCCGGAATCACCTGCCGGGCATGCCGGAACCACCTCTCAGATATGCCAGAACCACGTGCCAATGACCCCGGAAGCACCTGCCGAGCACGCCGGAACCACCTGCTCGACTCGCCAGAACCACCTGCCGGACACGCAAAAATCACCTGCCGGCTACGCCACAACCAGTTGGGGAACACTTCGGAATCACCTGCCGGGCTTGCTGGAACCACCTGCCGGTCATGCCAAAATCACCTGCCAACTACGCCAGTAACACTTGGCGGACACTGTGGAAACACCTGTCGGGCCAGCCGGAACCACATCTCAGACGTGCCAGAACCATGTGCATGAGATGCTGGAACCACACCCCGAACAGACGGAAAACACCTGCCAGACCCGTCTGAACAACCTGCCGAGCACGCCGGAGCCACCTGCTCGACTCGCCGGAACCACCTACCTGACATGCCCAAATCACCAGACGGGTATGCCAGAACCACTTGGCGGACACTCCGGATTCATCTGCCGGACATGCCGGAACCAGCTCTCAGACACACCAGAACCACGTGCCGGAGACGCCGGAAGCACCTGCCGAGCATGCCGGAGCCACCTGCTCGACTCGCCAGAAACACCTGCCGGACACGCCAAAATCACCTGCCGGGTACGCCAGAACCACCTGGCGGACACTCCGAAACCACCTGTCGCGCATGCCGGAACCACGTCTCAGACGTGCCGGAAGCACGTGCCGGACACGCCGGAATCACCTACCGGACAGACCGGAACCACCTGCCGAGCACGCCGGAGCCACCTGTTCGACTCGCTGGAACCACCTGCCGGACAGGCCAATATCAACTGCTGGCTATGCCAGAACCACCTGGGGGACGGTCCGGAATCACCTGCCAGCCATGGCGGAACCACCTCTCAGACGTACCAGAACCACCTGCCGGAGAAGCTGGAAACACGTCCTGGACAGTCTGCAACAACCTGCCGGCCAAGCCTGAACCACCTGCCAAGCACAACGGAACAACCTGCCAGACACGCCAAAATCACCTGCGTGTTATGCCAGAACCACTTGGAGGACTCTCTGGGATGACCTGCCGGGCATGCCAGAACCACCTCTCAGACGTGCCAGAACCATGTGGCGGACAGTCCGGAATCACCTGTTGGGCATGCGCAACCACCTCTGAGACGTACCAGAACCACATGCCGTGCAGGCTGGAACCACCTACCGGACAGACCGGAATCACCTTTCGGGCATGCCGGAACCACCTGTCAGATGTGCCAGAAACACGTGCCGGAGACGCCGGAAGCACCTGCCAAGCACGTTGGAACCACCTGCTCAACTCGCCTGAACCACCTGCCGGACATGCCAAAATCACCTGCCGACTATGCCAGAACCACTTGGCGAACACTCCGGAATCACTTGCCGGGCATGCAGGAACCACCTCTCAGACATGCCAGAACCCCGTGCCAATGACCCCGGAAGCACCAGCCGAGCACGCCGGAACCACCTGCTCGACTCGCCAGAACCACCTGCCGATCACGCAAAAATCACCTGCCGGCTACGCCACAACCAGTTGGGGAACACTTTGGAATCACCTGCCAGGCTTGCTGGAACCACCTGCCAGTCATGCCAAAATCACCTGCCAACTACGCCAGAACCGCTTGGCGGACACTGCGGAAACACCTGTCGGGCCGGCTGGAACCACATCTCAGACGTGCCAGAAACGTGTTCATGAGATGCTGGAACCACACCCCGAACAGACGGATACCACCTGCCAGAACCGCCTGAACCACCTGCTGAGCACGCCGGAACCACCTGCTCGACTCACCGGTACCACCTCCCTGACACGCCAAAATCACCTGCTGGGTATGCCAGAACCACTTGACGGACACTCCGGAATCATCTGCCGGACATGCCGGAACCAGCTCTCAGACACACCAGAACCAAGTGCCGGAGACGCCGGAAGCACCTGCCGAGCATGCCGGAGCCACCTGCTCGACTCGCCAGAAACACCTGCCGGACACGCCAAAATCACCTGCCGGGTATGCCAGAACGACCTGGCGGACACTACGGAATCACCTGCCGCGCATGCCGGAACCACCTCTCAGACGTGCCGGAAGCACGTGCCGGACACGCCGGAAACACCTACCGGACAGACCGGAACCACCTGCCAAGAACGCCGGAGCCACCTGTTCGACTCGCTGGAACCACCTGCCGGACAGGCCAATATCAACTGCTGGCTTTGCCAGAACCACCTGGGGTACAGTCCGGGATCACCTGCCAGCCATGGCGGAACCACCTCTCAGACGTACCAGAACCACCTGCCGGAGAAGCTGGAAACACGTCCTGGACAGACTGGAACCACGTGACGGCCATGCCTGAACCACCTGCCGAGCACGGCGGAATCACCTTCCGGACACGCCAAAATCACCCGCGGGCTACGCCGGAACCACTTGGACGACTCTCCGAAATGACCTGCCGGGCATGTTGGAACCACCTCTCAGACGTGCCAGAAGCACGTGGCGGACAGTCCGGAATCACCTGTTGGGCATACGCAACCACCTCTGACACGTACCAGAACCACGTGCCGTGCACGCCGGAACCACCTACCGGACAGACCGGAATCAACTTTTGGGCATGCCGGAACCACCAGTCAGATGTGCCAGAAACACGTGCCGGAGACGCCGGAAGCACCTGCCGAGCACGTCGCAACCACCTGCTCAACTCGCCTGAACCACCTGCCGGACACGCCAAAATCACCTGCCCGCTACACCAGCACCACTTCGGGGACAAGCCGGAATCACGTGAGGGGCATGCCGGCACAGCCTCTCAGACTGAACCTCGTGCCGGACACCACAGAACCACCTGCCGGACAGACCGGAACCACCTGCCGGACACGCCGGAACCACCGGCTCGACCCGCCGGAACGACCGCTGGACATGCAAAATCACCTGCCGGCTACGCCGGAAACACTTGGCGAACACTCCGGAATCACCTGCCGGGCATGCCGGAACCACCTCTCAGATATGCCAGAACCACGTGCCAATGACCCCGGAAGCACCTGCCGAGCACGCCAGAACCACCTGCTCGACTCGCCAGAACCACCTGCCGGAAACGCAAAAATCACCTGCCGGCTACGCCACAACCAGTTGGGGAACACTTCGGAATCACCTGCCGGGCTTGCTGGAACCACCTGCCGGTCATGCCAAAATCACCTGCCAACTACGCCAGTACCACTTGGCGGACACTGTGGAAACACCTGTCGGGCCGGCCGGAACCACATCTCAGACGTGCCAGAACCATGTGCATGAGATGCTGGAACCACACCCCGAACAGACGGAAAACACCTGCCAGACCCGTCTGAACAACCTGCCGAGCACGCCGGAGCCACCTGCTCGACTCGCCGGAACCACCTACCTGACATGCCCAAATCACCAGCCGGGTATGCCAGAACCACTTGGCGGACACTCCGGAATCATCTGCCGGACATGCCGGAACCAGCTCTCAGACACACCAGAACCACGTGCCGGAGACGCCGGAAGCACCTGCCGAGCATGCCGGAGCCACCTGCTCGACTCGCCAGAAACACCTGCCGGACACGCCAAAATCACCTGCCGGGTACGCCAGAACCACCTGGCGGACACTCCGAAACCACCTGTCGCGCATGCCGGAACCACCTCTCAGACGTGCCGGAAGCACGTGCCGGACACGCCGGAATCACCTACCGGACAGACCGGAACCACCTGCCGAGCACGCCGGAGCCACCTGTTCGACTCGCTGGAACCACCTGCCGGACAGGCCAATATCAACTGCTGGCTATGCCAGAACCACCTGGGGGACGGTCCGGAATCACCTGCCAGCCATGGCGGAACCACCTCTCAGACGTACCAGAACCACCTGCCGGAGAAGCTGGAAACACGTCCTGGACAGTCTGGAACCACCTGCCGGCCAAGCCTGAACCACCTGCCAAGCACAACGGAACAACCTGCCGGACACGCCAAAATCACCTGCGTGTTATGCCAGAACCACTTGGAGGACTCTCTGGGATGACCTGCCAGGCATGCCGGAACCACCTCTCAGACGTGCCAGAACCATGTGGCGGACAGTCCGGAATCACCTGTTGGGCATGCGCAACCACCTCTGAGACGTACCAGAACCACATGCCGTGCAGGCTGGAACCACCTACCGGACACACCGGAATCACCTTTCGGGCATGCCGGAACCACCTGTCAGATGTGCCAGAAACACGTGCCGGAGACGCCGGAAGCACCTGCCAAGCACATTGGAACCACCTGCTCAACTCGCCTGAACCACCTGCCGGACATGCCAAAATCACCTGCCGACTATGCCAGAACCACTTGGCGAACACTCCGGAATCACTTGCCGGGCATGCAGGAACCACCTCTCAGACATGCCAGAACCCCGTGCCAATGACCCCGGAAGCACCAGCCGAGCACGCCGGAACCACCTGCTCGACTCGCCAGAACCACCTGCCGATCACGCAAAAATCACCTGCCGTCTACGCCACAACCAGTTGGGGAACACTTTGGAATCACCTGCCAGGCTTGCTGGAACCACCTGCCAGTCATGCCAAAATCACCTGCCAACTACGCCAGAACCGCTTGGCGGACACTGCGGAAACACCTGTCGGGCCGGCTGGAACCACATCTCAGACGTGCCAGAAACGTGTTCATGAGATGCTGGAACCACACCCCGAACAGACGGATACCACCTGCCAGAACCGCCTGAACCACCTGCTGAGCACGCCGGAACCACCTGCTCGACTCACCGGTACCACCTCCCTGACACGCCAAAATCACCTGCTGGGTATGCCAGAACCACTTGGCGGACACTCCGGAATCATCTGCCGGACATGCCGGAACCAGCTCTCAGACACACCAGAACCAAGTGCCGGAGACGCCGGAAGCACCTGCCGAGCATGCCGGAGCCACCTGCTCGACTCGCCAGAAACACCTGCCGGACACGCCAAAATCACCTGCCGGGTATGCCAGAACCACCTGGCGGACACTACGGAATCACCTGCCGCGCATGCCGGAACCACCTCTCAGACGTGCCGGAAGCACGTGCCGGACACGCCGGAAACACCTACCGGACAGACCGGAACCACCTGCCAAGAACGCCGGAGCCACCTGTTCGACTCGCTGGAACCACCTGCCGGACAGGCCAATATCAACTGCTGGCTTTGCCAGAACCACCTGGGGTACAGTCCGGGATCACCTGCCAGCCATGGCGGAACCACCTCTCAGACGTACCAGAACCACCTGCCGGAGAAGCTGGAAACACGTCCTGGACAGACTGCAACCACGTGACGGCCATGCCTGAACCACCTGCTCAGCACGGTGGAACCACCTGCCGGACACGCCAAAATCACCTGCGGGCTACGCCGGAACCACTTGGACGACTCTCCGAAATGACCTGCCGGGCATGTTGGAACCACCTCTCAGACGTGCCAGAAGCACGTGGCGGACAGTCCGGAATCACCTGTTGGGCATACGCAACCACCTCTGACACGTACCAGAACCACGTGCCGTGCACGCCGGAACCACCTACCGGACAGACCGGAATCAACTTTTGGGCATGCCGGAACCACCAGTCAGATGTGCCAGAAACACGTGCCGGAGACGCCGGAAGCACCTGCCGAGCACGTCGCAACCACCTGCTCAACTCGCCTGAACCACCTGCCGGACACGCCAAAATCACCTGCCCGCTACACCAGCACCACTTCGGGGACAAGCCGGAATCACGTGAGGGGCATGCCGGCACAGCCTCTCAGACTGAACCTCGTGCCGGACACCACAGAACCACCTGCCGGACAGACCGGAACCACCTGCCGGACACGCCGGAACCACCGGCTCGACCCGCCGGAACGACCGCTGGACATGCAAAATCACCTGCCGGCTACGCCGGAAACACTTGGCGAACACTCCGGAATCACCTGCCGGGCATGCCGGAACCACCTCTCAGACATGCCAGAACCACGTGCCAATGACCCCGGAAGCACCTGCCGAGCACGCCGGAACCACCTGCTCGACTCGCCAGAACCACCTGCCGGACACGCAAAAATCACCTGCCGGCTACGCCACAACCAGTTGGGGAACACTTCGGAATCACCTGCCGGGCTTGCTGGAACCACCTGCCGGTCATGCCAAAATCACCTGCCAACTACGCCAGTACCACTTGGCGGACACTGTGGAAACACCTGTCGGGCCGGCCGGAACCACATCTCAGACGTGCCAGAACCATGTGCATGAGATGCTGGAACCACACCCCGAACAGACGGAAAACACCTGCCAGACCCGTCTGAACAACCTGCCGAGCACGCCGGAGCCACCTGCTCGACTCGCCGGAACCACCTACCTGACATGCCCAAATCACCAGCCGGGTATGCCAGAACCACTTGGCGGACACTCCGGAATCATCTGCCGGACATGCCGGAACCAGCTCTCAGACACACCAGAACCACGTGCCGGAGACGCCGGAAGCACCTGCCGAGCATGCCGGAGCCACCTGCTCGACTCGCCAGAAACACCTGCCGGACACGCCAAAATCACCTGCCGGGTACGCCAGAACCACCTGGCGGACACTCCGAAACCATCTGTCGCGCATGCCGGAACCACCTCTCAGACGTGCCGGAAGCACGTGCCGGACACGCCGGAATCACCTACCGGACAGACCGGAACCACCTGCCGAGCACGCCGGAGCCACCTGTTCGACTCGCTGGAACCACCTGCCGGACAGGCCAATATCAACTGCTGGCTATGCCAGAACCACCTGGGGGACGGTCCGGAATCACCTGCCAGCCATGGCGGAACCACCTCTCAGACGTACCAGAACCACCTGCCGGAGAAGCTGGAAACACGTCCTGGACAGTCTGGAACCACCTGCCGGCCAAGCCTGAACCACCTGCCAAGCACAACGGAACAACCTGCCAGACACGCCAAAATCACCTGCGTGTTATGCCAGAACCACTTGGAGGACTCTCTGGGATGACCTGCCGGGCATGCCGGAACCACCTCTCAGACGTGCCAGAACCATGTGGCGGACAGTCCGGAATCACCTGTTGGGCATGCGCAACCACCTCTGAGACGTACCAGAACCACATGCCGTGCAGGCTGGAACCACCTACCGGACAGACCGGAATCACCTTTCGGGCATGCCGGAACCACCTGTCAGATGTGCCAGAAACACGTGCCGGAGACGCCGGAAGCACCTGCCAAGCACGTTGGAACCACCTGCTCAACTCGCCTGAACCACCTGCCGGACATGCCAAAATCACCTGCCGACTATGCCAGAACCACTTGGCGAACACTCCGGAATCACTTGCCGGGCATGCAGGAACCACCTCTCAGACATGCCAGAACCCCGTGCCAATGACCCCGGAAGCACCAGCCGAGCACGCCGGAACCACCTGCTCGACTCGCCAGAACCACCTGCCGATCACGCAAAAATCACCTGCCGGCTACGCCACAACCAGTTGGTGAACACTTTGGAATCACCTGCCAGGCTTGCTGGAACCACCTGCCAGTCATGCCAAAATCACCTGCCAACTACGCCAGAACCGCTTGGCGGACACTGCGGAAACACCTGTCGGGCCGGCTGGAACCACATCTCAGACGTGCCAGAAACGTGTTCATGAGATGCTGGAACCACACCCCGAACAGACGGATACCACCTGCCAGAACCGCCTGAACCACCTGCTGAGCACGCCGGAACCACCTGCTCGACTCACCGGTACCACCTCCCTGACACGCCAAAATCACCTGCTGGGTATGCCAGAACCACTTGGCGGACACTCCGGAATCATCTGCCGGACATGCCGGAACCAGCTCTCAGACACACCAGAACCAAGTGCCGGAGACGCCGGAAGCACCTGCCGAGCATGCCGGAGCCACCTGCTCGACTCGCCAGAAACACCTGCCGGACACGCCAAAATCACCTGCCGGGTATGCCAGAACCACCTGGCGGACACTACGGAATCACCTGCCGCGCATGCCGGAACCACCTCTCAGACGTGCCGGAAGCACGTGCCGGACACGCCGGAAACACCTACCGGACAGACCGGAACCACCTGCCAAGAACGCCGGAGCCACCTGTTCGACTCGCTGGAACCACCTGCCGGACAGGCCAATATCAACTGCTGGCTATGCCAGAACCACCTGGGGGACAGTCCGGGATCACCTGCCAGCCATGGCGGAACCACCTCTCAGACGTACCAGAACCACCTGCCGGAGAAGCTGGAAACACGTCCTGGACAGACTGGAACCACGTGACGGCCATGCCTGAACCACCTGCCGAGCACGGCGGAACCACCTGCCGGACACGCCAAAATCACCTGCGGGCTACGCCAGAACCACTTGGACGACTCTCCGAAATGACCTGCCGGGCATGTTGGAACCACCTCTCAGACGTGCCAGAAGCACGTGGCGGACAGTCCGGAATCACCTGTTGGGCATACGCAACCACCTCTGACACGTACCAGAACCACGTGCCGTGCACGCCGGAACCACCTACCGGACAGACCGGAATCAACTTTTGGGCATGCCGGAACCACCAGTCAGATGTGCCAGAAACACGTGCCGGAGACGCCGGAAGCACCTGCCGAGCACGTCGCAACCACCTGCTCAACTCGCCTGAACCACCTGCCGGACACGCCAAAATCACCTGCCCGCTACACCAGCACCACTTCGGGGACAAGCCGGAATCACGTGAGGGGCATGCCGGCACAGCCTCTCAGACTGAACCTCGTGCCGGACACCACAGAACCACCTGCCGGACAGACCGGAACCACCTGCCGGACACGCCGGAACCACCGGCTCGACCCGCCGGAACGACCGCTGGACATGCAAAATCACCTGCCGGCTACGCCGGAAACACTTGGCGAACACTCCGGAATCACCTGCCGGGCATGCCGGAACCACCTCTCAGATATGCCAGAACCACGTGCCAATGACCCCGGAAGCACCTGCCGAGCACGCCGGAACCACCTGCTCGACTCGCCAGAACCACCTGCCGGACACGCAAAAATCACCTGCCGGCTACGCCACAACCAGTTGGGGAACACTTCGGAATCACCTGCCGGGCTTGCTGGAACCACCTGCCGGTCATGCCAAAATCACCTGCCAACTACGCCAGTACCACTTGGCGGACACTGTGGAAACACCTGTCGGGCCGGCCGGAACCACATCTCAGACGTGCCAGAACCATGTGCATGAGATGCTGGAACCACACCCCGAACAGACGGAAAACACCTGCCAGACCCGTCTGAACAACCTGCCGAGCACGCCGGAGCCACCTGCTCGACTCGCCGGAACCACCTACCTGACATGCCCAAATCACCAGCCGGGTATGCCAGAACCACTTGGCGGACACTCCGGAATCATCTGCCGGACATGCCGGAACCAGCTCTCAGACACACCAGAACCACGTGCCGGAGACGCCGGAAGCACCTGCCGAGCATGCCGGAGCCACCTGCTCGACTCGCCAGAAACACCTGCCGGACACGCCAAAATCACCTGCCGGGTACGCCAGAACCACCTGGCGGACACTCCGAAACCACCTGTCGCGCATGCCGGAACCACCTCTCAGACGTGCCGGAAGCACGTGCCGGACACGCCGGAATCACCTACCGGACAGACCGGAACCACCTGCCGAGCACGCCGGAGCCACCTGTTCGACTCGCTGGAACCACCTGCCGGACAGGCCAATATCAACTGCTGGCTATGCCAGAACCACCTGGGGGACGGTCCGGAATCACCTGCCAGCCATGGCGGAACCACCTCTCAGACGTACCAGAACCACCTGCCGGAGAAGCTGGAAACACGTCCTGGACAGTCTGGAACCACCTGCCGGCCAAGCCTGAACCACCTGCCAAGCACAACGGAACAACCTGCCGGACACGCCAAAATCACCTGCGTGTTATGCCAGAACCACTTGGAGGACTCTCTGGGATGACCTGCCGGGCATGCCGGAACCACCTCTCAGACGTGCCAGAACCATGTGGCGGACAGTCCG
>NW_027227153.1:0-58409 GCF_037783145.1 Equus przewalskii
ACGTCTCAGAGGTGGTTGCGCATGCCCAACAGGTGATTCCGGACTGTCCGCCACATGGTTCTGGCACGTCTGAGAGGTGGTTCCGGCATGCCCGGCAGGTCATCCCAGAGAGTCCTCCAAGTGGTTCTGGCATAACACGCAGGTGATTTTGGCGTGTCTGGCAGGTTGTTCCGTTGTGCTTGGCAGGTGGTTCAGGCTTGGCCGGCAGGTGGTTCCAGACTGTCCAAGACGTGTTTCCAGCCTCTCCGGCAGGTGGTTCTGGTACGTCTGAGAGGTGGTTCCGCCATGGCTGGCAGGTGATTCCGGACCGTCCCCCAGGTGGTTCTGGCATAGCCAGCAGTTAATATTGGCCTGTCCGGCAGGTGGTTCCAGCGAGTCGAACAGGTGGCTCCGGCGTGCTCGGCAGGTGGTTCCGGTCTGTCCGGTAGGTGATTCCGGCGTGTCCGGCACGTGCTTCCGGCACGTCTGAGAGGTGGTTCCGGCATGCGCGACAGGTGATTTTGGAGTGTCCGCCCGGTGGTTCTGGCGTACCCGGCAGGTGATTTTGGCGTGTCCGGCAGGTGTTTCTGGCGAGTCGAGCAGGTGGCTCCGGCATGCTCGGCAGGTGCTTCCGGCGTCTCCGGCACGTGGTTCTGGTGTGTCTGAGAGCTGGTTCCGGCATGTCCGGCAGATGATTCTGGAGTGTCCGCCAAGTGGTTCTGGGATACCCAGCAGGTGATTTGGGCATGTCAGGTAGGTGGTTCCGGCGAGTCGAGCAGGTGGCTCCGGCGTGCTCGGCAGGTTGTTCAGACGGGTCTGGCAGGTGTTTTCCGTCTGTTCGGGGTGTGGTTCCAGCATCTCATGCACATGGTTCTGGCACGTCTGAGATGTGGTTCCGGCCAGCCCGACAGGTGTTTCCACCGTGTCCGCCAAGTGGTACTGGCGTAGTTGGCAGGTGATTTTGGCATGACCGGCAGGTGGTTCCAGCAAGCCCGGCAGGTGATTCCGAAGTGTTCCCCAACTGGTTGTGGCGTAGCCGGCAGGTGATTTTTGCGTGTCCGGCAGGTGGTTCTGGCGAGTCGAGCAGGTGGTTCCGGCGTGCTCGGCAGGTGCTTCCGGGGTCATTGGCACGTGGTTCTGGCATATCTGAGAGGTGGTTCCGGCATGCCCGGCAGGTGATTCCGGAGTGTTCGCCAAGTGTTTCCGGCGTAGCCGGCAGGTGATTTTGCATGTCCAGCGGTCGTTCCGGCGGGTCGAGCCGGTGGTTCCGGCGTGTCCGGCAGCTGGTTCCGGTCTGTGCGGCAGGTGGTTCTGTGGTGTCCGGCACGAGGTTCAGTCTGAGAGGCTGTGCCGGCATGCCCCTCACGTGATTCCGGCTTGTCCCCGAAGTGGTGCTGGTGTAGCGGGCAGGTGATTTTGGCGTGTCCGGCAGGTGGTTCAGGCGAGTTGAGCAGGTGGTTGCGACGTGCTCGGCAGGTGCTTCCGGCGTCTCCGGCACGTGTTTCTGGCACATCTGACTGGTGGTTCCGGCATGCCCAAAAGTTGATTCCGGTCTGTCCGGTAGGTGGTTCCGGCGTGCACGGCACGTGGTTCTGGTACGTCTCAGAGGTGGTTGCGTATGCCCAACAGGTGATTCCGGACTGTCCGCCACGTGCTTCTGGCACGTCTGAGAGGTGGTTCCAACATGCCCGGCAGGTCATTTCGGAGAGTCGTCCAAGTGGTTCTGGCGTAGCCCGCAGGTGATTTTGGCGTGTCCGGCAGGTGTTTCTGGCGAGTCGAGCTGGTGGCTCCGGCATGCTCGGCAGGTGCTTCCGGCGTCTCAGGCACTTGGTTCTGGTGTGTCTGAGAGCTGGTTCCGGCATGTCCGGCACATGATTCCGGAGTGTCCGCCAAGTGGTTCTGGCATACCCAGCAGGTGATTTTGGCGTGTCAGGGAGGTGGTACCGGTGAGTCGAGCAGGTGGTTCCGGCGTGCTCAGCAGGTGGTTCAGGCGGTTCTGGCAGGTGGTATCCGTCTGTTCGGGGTGTGGTTCCAGCATCTCATGAACACGTTTCTGGCACGTCTGAGATGTGGTTCCAGCCGGCCCGACAGGTGTTTCCGCAGTGTCCGCCAAGCGGTTCTGGCGTAGTTGGCAGGTGATTTTGGCATGACTGGCAGGTGGTTCCAGCAAGCCTGGCAGGTGATTCCAAAGTGTTCACCAACTGGTGGTGGCGTAGCCGGCAGGTGACTTTTGCGTGATCGGCAGGTGGTTCTGGCGAGTCGAGCAGGTGGTTCCGGCGTGCTCGGCTGGTGCTTCCGGGGTCATTGGCACGGGGTTCTGGCATGTCTGAGAGGTGGTTCCTGCATGCCCGGCAAGTGATTCCGGAGTGTTCGCCAAGTGGTTCTGGCATAGTCGGCAGGTGATTTTGGCATGTCCGGCAGGTGGTTCAGGCGAGTTGAGCAGGTGGTTCCAACGTGCTTGGCAGGTGCTTCCGGCGTCTCCGGCACGTGTTTCTGGCACATCTGACAGGTGGTTCCGGCATGCCCGAAAGGTGATTCCGGTCTGTCCGGTAGGTGGTTCCAGCCAGCACGGCATGTGGTTCTGGTACGTCTCAGAGGTGGTTGCGCATGCCGAACAGGTGATTCCAGACTCTCCGCCACATGGTTCTGGCACGTCTGAGAGGTGGTTCCGGCATGCCCGGCAGGTCATCCCAGAGAGTCCTCCAAGTGGTTCTGGCATAACACACAGGTGATTTTGGCGTGTCTGGCAGGTTGTTCTGTTGTGCTTGGCAGGTGGTTCAGGCTTGGCCGGCAGGTGGTTCCAGACTGTCCAAGACGTGTTTCCAGCCTCTCCGGCAGGTGGTTCTGGTACGTCTGAGAGGTGGTTCCGCCATGGCTGGCAGGTGATTCCGGACCGTCCCCCAGGTGGTTCTGGCATAGCCAGCAGTTAATATTGGCCTGTCCGGCAGGTGGTTCCAGCGAGTCGAACAGGTGGCTCCGGCGTGCTCGGCAGGTGGTTCCGGTCTGTCCGGTAGGTGATTCCAGCGTGTCCGGCACGTGCTTCCGGCACGTCTGAGAGGTGGTTCCGGCATGCGCGACAGGTGATTTCGGAGTGTCCGCCAGGTGGTTCTGGCGTACCCGGCAGGTGATTTTGGCGTGTCCGGCAGGTGTTTCTGGCGAGTCGAGCAGGTGGCTCCTGCATGCTCGGCAGGTGCTTCCGGCGTCTCCGGCACGTGGTTCTGGTGTGTCTGAGAGCTGGTTCCGGCATGTCCGGCAGATGATTCCGGAGTGTCCGCCAAGTGGTTCTGGCATACCCAGCAGGTGATTTGGGCAAGTCAGGTAGGTGGTTCCGGCGAGTCGAGCAGGTGGCTCCGGCGTGCTCGGCAGGTTGTTCAGACGGGTCTGGCAGGTGTTTTCCGTCTGTTCGGGGTGTGGTTCCAGCATCTCATGCACATGGTTCTGGCACGTCTGAGATGTGGTTCCGGCCGGCCCGACAGGTGTTTCCACAGTGTCCGCCAAGTGATACTGGCGTAGTTGGCAGGTGATTTTGGCATGACCGGCAGGTGGTTCCAGCAAGCCCGGCAGGTGATTCCGAAGTGTTCCCCAACTGGTTGTGGCGTAGCCGGCAGGTGATTTTTGCGTGTCCGGCAGGTGGTTCTGGCGAGTCGAGCAGGTGGTTCCGGCGTGCTCGGCAGGTGCTTCCGGGGTCATTGGCACGTGGTTCTGGCATATCTGAGAGGTGGTTCCGGCATGCCCGGCAGGTGATTCCGGAGTGTTCGCCAAGTGTTTCCGGCGTAGCCGGCAGGTGATTTTGCATGTCCAGCGGTCGTTCCGGCGGGTCGAGCCGGTGGTTCCGCCGTGTCCGGCAGCTGGTTCCGGTCTGTCCGGCTGGTGGTTCTGCGGTGTCCGGCACGAGGTTCAGTCTGAGAGGCTGTGCCGGCATGCCCCTCACGTGATTCCGGCTTGTCCCCGAAGTGGTGCTGGTGTAGCGGGCAGGTGATTTTGGCGTGTCCGGCAGGTGGTTCAGGCGAGTTGAGCAGGTGGTTGCGACGTGCTCGGCAGGTGCTTCCGGCGTCTCCGGCACGTGTTTCTGGCACATCTGACTGGTGGTTCCGGCATGCCCAAAAGTTGATTCCGGTCTGTCCGGTAGGTGGTTCCGGCGTGCACGGCACGTGGTTCTGGTACGTGTCAGAGGTGGTTGCGTATGCCCAACAGGTGATTCCGGACTGTCCGCCACGTGCTTCTGGCACGTCTGAGAGGTGGTTCCAACATGCCCGGCAGGTCATTTCGGAGAGTCGTCCAAGTGGTTCTGGCGTAGCCCGCAGGTGATTTTGGCGTGTCCGGCAGGTGGTTCCGCCGTGCTCGGCAGGTGGTTCAGGCATGGCCGTCACGTGGTTCCAGTCTGTCCAGGACGTGTTTCCAGCTTCTCCGGCAGGTGGTTCTGGTACGTCTGAGAGGTGGTTCCGCCATGGCTGGCAGGTGATCCCGGACTGTCCCCCAGGTGGTTCTGGCATAGCCAGCAGTTGATATTGGCCAGTCCGGCAGGTGGTTCCAGCGAGTCGAACAGGTGGCTCCGGCGTTCTTGGCAGGTGGTTCCGGTCTGTCCGGTAGGTGTTTCCGGCGTGTCTGGCACGTGCTTCCGGCACGTCTGAGAGGTGGTTCCGGCATGCGCGGCAGATGATTCCGTAGTGTCCGCCAGGTGGTTCTGGCATACCCGGCAGGTGATTTTGGCGTGTCCGGCAGGTGTTTCTGGCGAGTCGAGCAGGTGGCTCCGGCATGCTCGGCAGGTGCTTCCGGCGTCTCCGGCACTTGGTTCTGGTGTGTCTGAGAGCTGGTTCCGGCATGTCCGGCACATGATTCCGGAGTGTCCGCCAAGTGGTTCTGGCATACCCAGCAGGTGATTTTGGCGTGTCAGGGAGGTGGTACCGGTGAGTCGAGCAGGTGGTTCCGGCGTGCTCAGCAGGTGGTTCAGGCGGTTCTGGCAGGTGGTATCCGTCTGTTCGGGGTGTGGTTCCAGCATCTCATGAACACGTTTCTGGCACGTCTGAGATGTGGTTCCAGCCGGCCCGACAGGTGTTTCCGCAGTGTCCGCCAAGCGGTTCTGGCGTAGTTGGCAGGTGATTTTGGCATGACTGGCAGGTGGTTCCAGCAAGCCTGGCAGGTGATTCCAAAGTGTTCACCAACTGGTTGTGGCGTAGCCGGCAGGTGATTTTTGCGTGATCGGCAGGTGGTTCTGGCGAGTCGAGCAGGTGGTTCCGGCGTGCTCGGCTGGTGCTTCCGGGGTCATTGGCACGGGGTTCTGGCATGTCTGAGAGGTGGTTCCTGCATGCCCGGCAAGTGATTCCGGAGTGTTCGCCAAGTGGTTCTGGCATAGTCGGCAGGTGATTTTGGCATGTCCGGCAGGTGGTTCAGGCGAGTTGAGCAGGTGGTTCCAACGTGCTTGGCAGGTGCTTCTGGCGTCTCCGGCACGTGTTTCTGGCACATCTGACAGGTGGTTCCGGCATGCCAGAAAGGTGATTCCGGTCTGTCCGGTAGGTGGTTCCAGCCTGCACGGCATGTGGTTCTGGTACGTCTCAGAGGTGGTTGCGCATGCCCAACAGGTGATTCCAGACTGTCAGCCACATGGTTCTGGCACGTCTGAGAGGTGGTTCCGGCATGCCCGGCAGGTCATCCCAGAGAGTCCTCCAAGTGGTTCTGGCATAACACGCAGGTGATTTTGGCGTGTCTGGCAGGTTGTTCCGTTGTGCTTGGCAGGTGGTTCAGGCTTGGCCGGCAGGTGGTTCCAGACTGTCCAGGACGTGTTTCCAGCCTCTCCGGCAGGTGGTTCTGGTACGTCTGAGAGGTGGTTCCGCCATGGCTGGCAGGTGATTCCGGACCGTCCCCCAGGTGGTTCTGGCATAGCCAGCAGTTGATATTGGCCTGTCCGGCAGGTGGTTCCAGCGAGTCAAACAGGTGGCTCCGGCGTACTCGGCAGGTGGTTCCTGTCTTTCCGATAGGTGATTCCGGCCTGTCCGGCACGTGCTTCCGGCACGTCTGAGAGGTTGTTCCGGCATGCGCGACAGGTGATTTCGGAGTGTCCGCCAGGTGGTTCTGGCGTACCCGGCAGGTGATTTTGGCGTGTCCGGCAGGTGTTTCTGGCGAGTCGAGCAGGTGGCTCCGGCATGCTCGGCAGGTGCTTCCGGCGTCTCCGGCACGTGGTTCTGGTGTGTCTGTGAGCTGGTTCCGGCATGTCCGGCAGATGATTCCGGAGTGTCCGCCAAGTGGTTCTGGCATACCCGGCTGGTGATTTTGGCATGTCAGGTAGGTGGTTCCGGCGAGTCGAGCAGGTGTCTCCGGCGTGCTAGGCAGCTTGTTCAGACGGGTCTGGCAGGTGTTTTCCGTCTGTTCGGGGTGTGGTTCCAGCATCTCATGCACATGGTTCTGGCACGTCTGAGATGTGGTTCCGGCCGGCCCGACAGGTGTTTCCACAGTGTCCGCCAAGTGGTACTGGCGTAGTTGGCAGGTGATTTTGGCATGATCGGCAGGTGGTTGCAGCAAGCCCGGCAGGTGATTCCGAAGTGTTCCCCAACTGTTTGTGGCGTTGCCGGCAGGTGATTTTTGCGTGTCCGGCAGGTGGTTCTGGCGAGTCGAGCAGGTGGTTCCGGCGTGCTCGGCAGGTGCTTCCGGGGTCATTGGCACGTGGTTCTGGCATATCTGAGAGGTGGTTCCGGCATGCCCGGCAGGTGATTCCGGAGTGTTCGCCAAGTGTTTCCGGAGTAGCCGGCAGGTGATTTTGCATGTCCAGCGGTCGTTCCGGCGGGTCGAGCCGGTGGTTCCGGTGTGTCCGGCAGGTGGTTCCGGTCTGTCCGGCAGGTGGTTCTGTGGTGTCCGGCACGAGGTTCAGTCTGAGAGGCTGTGCCGGCATGCCCCTCACGTGATTCCGGCTTGTCCCCGAAGTGGTGCTGGTGTAGCGGGCAGGTGATTTTGGCGTGTCCGGCAGGTGGTTCAGGCGAGTTGAGCAGGTGGTTGCGACGTGCTCGGCAGGTGCTTCCGGCGTCTCCGGCACGTGTTTCTGGCACATCTGACTGGTGGTTCCGGCATGCCCAAAAGTTGATTCCGGTCTGTCCGGTAGGTGGTTCCGGCGTGCACGTCACGTGGTTATGGTACGTCTCAGAGGTGGTTTCGTATGCCCAACAGGTGATTCCGGACTGTCCGCCACGTGCTTCTGGCACGTCTGAGAGGTGGTTCCAACATGCCCGGCAGGTCATTTCGGAGAGTCGTCCAAGTGGTTCTGGCGTAGCCCGCAGGTGATTTTGGCGTGTCCGGCAGGTGGTTCCGCCGTGCTCGGCAGGTGGTTCAGGCATGGCCGTCACGTGGTTCCAGTCTGTCCAGGACGTGTTTCCAGCTTCTCCGGCAGGTGGTTCTGGTACGTCTGAGAGGTGGTTCCGCCATGGCTGGCAGGTGATCCCGGACTGTCCCCCAGGTGGTTCTGGCATAGCCAGCAGTTGATATTGGCCAGTCCGGCAGGTGGTTCCAGCGAGTCGAACAGGTGGCTCCGGCGTTCTTGGCAGGTGGTTCCGGTCTGTCCGGTAGGTGTTTCCGGCGTGTCTGGCACGTGCTTCCGGCACGTCTGAGAGGTGGTTCCGGCATGCGCGGCAGATGATTCCGTAGTGTCCGCCAGGTGGTTCTGGCATACCCGGCAGGTGATTTTGGCGTGTCCGGCAGGTGTTTCTGGCGAGTCGAGCAGGTGGCTCCGGCATGCTCGGCAGGTGCTTCCGGCGTCTCCGGCACTTGGTTCTGGTGTGTCTGAGAGCTGGTTCCGGCATGTCCGGCACATGATTCTGGAGTGTCCGCCAAGTGGTTCTGGCATACCCAGCAGGTGATTTTGGCGTGTCAGGGAGGTGGTACCGGTGAGTCGAGCAGGTGGTTCCGGCGTGCTCAGCAGGTGGTTCAGGCGGTTCTGGCAGGTGGTATCCGTCTGTTCGGGGTGTGGTTCCAGCATCTCATGAACACGTTTCTGGCAGGTCTGAGATGTGGTTCCAGCAGGCCCGACAGGTGTTTCCGCAGTGTCCGCCAAGCGGTTCTGGCGTAGTTGGCAGGTGATTTTGGCATGACTGGCTGGTGGTTCCAGCAAGCCTGGCAGGTGATTCCAAAGTGTTCACCAACTGGTTGTGGCGTAGCCGGCAGGTGACTTTTGCGTGATCGGCAGGTGGTTCTGGCGAGTCGAGCAGGTGGTTCCGGCGTGCTCGGCTGGTGCTTCCGGGGTCATTGGCACTGGGTTCTGGCATGTCTGAGAGGTGGTTCCTGCATGCCCGGCAAGTGATTCCGGAGTGTTCGCCAAGTGGTTCTGGCATAGTCGGCAGGTGATTTTGGCATGTCCGGCAGGTGGTTCAGGCGAGTTGAGCATGTGGTTCCAACGTGCTTGGCAGGTGCTTCCGGCGTCTCCGGCACGTGTTTCTGGCACATCTGACAGGTGGTTCCGGCATGCCCGAAAGGTGATTCCGGTCTGTCCGGTAGGTGGTTCCAGCCTGCACGGCATGTGGTTCTGGTACGTCTCAGAGGTGGTTGCGCATGCCGAACAGGTGATTCCAGACTGTCCGCCACATGGTTCTGGCACGTCTGAGAGGTGGTTCCGGCATGCCCGGCAGGTCATCCCAGAGAGTCCTCCAAGTGGTTCTGGCATAACACGCAGGTGATTTTGGCGTGTCTGGCAGGTTGTTCTGTTGTGCTTGGCAGGTGGTTCAGGCTTGGCCGGCAGGTGGTTCCAGACTGTCCAAGACGTGTTTCCAGCCTCTCCGGCAGGTGGTTCTGGTACGTCTGAGAGGTGGTTCCGCCATGGCTGGCAGGTGATTCCGGACCGTCCCCCATGTGGTTCTGGCATAGCCAGCAGTTAATATTGGCCTGTACGGCAGGTGGTTCCAGCGAGTCGAACAGGTGGCTCCGGCGTGCTCGGCAGGTGGTTCCGGTCTGTCCGGTAGGTGATTCCGGCGTGTCCGGCACGTGCTTCCGGCACGTCTGAGAGGTGGTACCGGCATGCGCGACAGGTGATTTCGGAGTGTCCGCCAGGTGGTTCTGGCGTACCCGACAGGTGATTTTGGCGTGTCCGGCAGGTGTTTCTGGCGAGTCGAGCAGGTGGCTCCTGCATGCTCGGCAGGTGCTTCCGGCGTCTCCGGCACGTGGTTCTGGTGTGTCTGAGAGCTGGTTGCGGCATGTCCGGCAGATGATTCCGGAGTGTCCGCCAAGTGGTTCTGGCATACCCAGCAGGTGATTTGGGCATGTCAGGTAGGTGGTTCCGGCGAGTCGAGCAGGTGGCTCCGGCGTGCTCGGCAGGTTGTTCAGACGGGTCTGGCAGGTGTTTTCCGTCTGTTCGGGGTGTGGTTCCAGCATCTCATGCACATGGTTCTGGCACGTCTGAGATGTGGTTCCGGCCGGCCCGACAGGTGTTTCCACAGTGTCCGCCAAGTGGTACTGGCGTAGTTGGCAGGTGATTTTGGCATGACCGGCAGGTGGTTCCAGCAAGCCCGGCAGGTGATTCCGAAGTGTTCCCCAACTGGTTGTGGCGTAGCCGGCAGGTGATTTTTGCGTGTCCGGCAGGTGGTTCTGGCGAGTCGAGCAGGTGGTTCCGGCGTGCTTCCGGGGTCATTGGCACGTGGTTCTGGCATATCTGAGAGGTGGTTCCGGCATGCCCGGCAAGTGATTCCGGAGTGTTCGCCAAGTGTTTCCGGCGTAGCCGGCAGGTGATTTTGCATGTCCAGCGGTCGTTCCGGCGGGTCGAGCCGGTGGTTCCGGCGTGTCCGGCAGCTGGTTCCGGTCTGTCCGGCAGGTGGTTCTGTGGTGTCCGGCACGAGGTTCAGTCTGAGAGGCTGTGCCGGCATGCCCCTCACGTGATTCCGGCTTGTCCCCGAAGTGGTGCTGGTGTAGCGGGCAGGTGATTTTGGCGTGTCCGGCAGGTGGTTCAGGCGAGTTGAGCAGGTGGTTGCGACGTGCTCGGCAGGTGCTTCCGGCGTCTCCGGCACGTGTTTCTGGCACATCTGACTGGTGGTTCCGGCATGCCCAAAAGTTGATTCCGGTCTGTCAGGTAGGTGGTTCCGGCGTGCACGGCACGTGGTTCTGGTACGTGTCAGAGGTGGTTGCGTATGCCCAACAGGTGATTCCGGACTGTCCGCCACGTGCTTCTGGCACGTCTGAGAGGTGGTTCCAACATGCCCGGCAGGTCATTTCGGAGAGTCGTCCAAGTGGTTCTGGCGTAGCCCGCAGGTGATTTTGGCGTGTCCGGCAGGTGGTTCCGCCGTGCTCGGCAGGTGGTTCAGGCATGGCCGTCACGTGGTTCCAGTCTGTCCAGGACGTGTTTCCAGCTTCTCCGGCAGGTGGTTCTGGTACGTCTGAGAGGTGGTTCCGCCATGGCTGGCAGGTGATCCCGGACTGTCCCCCAGGTGGTTCTGGCATAGCCAGCAGTTGATATTGGCCAGTCCGGCAGGTGGTTCCAGCGAGTCGAACAGGTGGCTCCGGCGTTCTTGGCAGGTGGTTCCGGTCTGTCCGGTAGGTGTTTCCGGCGTGTCTGGCACGTGCTTCCGGCACGTCTGAGAGGTGGTTCCGGCATGCGCGGCAGATGATTCCGTAGTGTCCGCCAGGTGGTTCTGGCATACCCGGCAGGTGATTTTGGCGTGTCCGGCAGGTGTTTCTGGCGAGTCGAGCAGGTGGCTCCGGCATGCTCGGCAGGTGCTTCCGGCGTCTCCGGCACTTGGTTCTGGTGTGTCTGAGAGCTGGTTCCGGCATGTCCGGCACATGATTCCGGAGTGTCCGCCAAGTGGTTCTGGCATACCCAGCAGGTGATTTTGGCGTGTCAGGGAGGTGGTACCGGTGAGTCGAGCAGGTGGTTCCGGCGTGCTCAGCAGGTGGTTCAGGCGGTTCTGGCAGGTGGTATCCGTCTGTACGGGCTGTGGTTCCAGCATCTCATGAACACGTTTCCGGCACATCTGAGATGTGGTTCCAGCCGGCCCGACAGGTGTTTCCGCAGTGTCCGCCAAGCGGTTCTGGCGTAGGTGGCAGGTGATTTTGGCATGACTGGCAGGTGGTTCCAGCAAGCCTGGCAGGTGATTCCAAAGTGTTCACCAACTGGTTGTGGCGTAGCCGGCAGGTGATTTTTGCGTGATCGGCAGGTGGTTCTGGCGAGTCGAGCAGGTGGTTCCGGCGTGCTCGGCTGGTGCTTCCGGGGTCATTGGCACGGGGTTCTGGCATGTCTGAGAGGTGGTTCCTGCATGCCCGGCAAGTGATTCCGGAGTGTTCGCCAAGTGGTTCTGGCATAGTCGGCAGGTGATTTTGGCATGTCCGGCAGGTGGTTCAGGCGAGTTGAGCAGGTGGTTCCAACGTGCTCGGCAGGTGCTTCCGGCGTCTCCGGCACGTGTTTCTGGCACATCTGACAGGTGGTTCCGGCATGCCCGAAAGGTGATTCCGGTCTGTCCGGTAGGTGGTTCCAGCCTGCACGGCATGTGGTTCTGGTACGTCTCAGAGGTGGTTGCGCATGCCCAACAGGTGATTCCGGACTGTCCGCCACATGGTTCTGGCACGTCTGAGAGGTGGTTCCGGCATGCCCGGCAGGTCATCCCAGAGAGTCCTCCAAGTGGTTGTGGCATAACACGCAGGTGATTTTGGCGTGTCTGGCAGGTTGTTCCGTTGTGCTTGGCAGGTGGCTCAGGCTTGGACGGCAGGTGGTTCCAGACTGTCCAGGACGTGTTTCCAGCTTCTCCGGCAGGTGGTTCTGGTACGTCTGAGAGGTGGTTCCGCCATGGCTGGCAGGTGATTCCGGACCGTCCCCCAGGTGGTTCTGGCATAGCCAGCAGTTGATATTGGCCTGTCCATCAGGTGGTTCCATCGAGTCGAACAGGTGGCTCAGACGTTCCTGGCAGGTGGTTCCGGTCTGTCCGGTAGGTGTTTCCGGCGTGTCTGGCACGTGCTTCCGGCACGTCTGAGAGGTGGTTCCGGCATGCGCTGCAGGTGATTCCATAGTGTCCGCCAGGTGGTTCTGGCATACGCGGCAGGTGATTTTGGCGTGTCCGGCAGGTGTTTCTGGCGAGTCGAGCATGTGGCTCCGGCATGCTCGGCAGGTGCTTCCGGCGTCTCCGGCACGTGGTTCTGGTGTGTCTGAGAGCTGGTTGCGGCATGTCCGGCAGATGATTCCGGAGTGTCCGCCAAGTGGTTCTGGCATACCCAGCAGGTGATTTGGGCATGTCAGGTAGGTGGTTCCGGCGAGTCGAGCAGGTGGCTCCGGCGTGCTCGGCAGGTTGTTCAGACGGGTCTGGCAGGTGTTTTCCGTCTGTTCGGGGTGTGGTTCCAGCATCTCATGCACATGGTTCTGGCACGTCTGAGATGTGGTTCCGGCCGGCCCGACAGGTGTTTCCACAGTGTCCGCCAAGTGATACTGGCGTAGTTGGCAGGTGATTTTGGCATGACCGGCAGGTGGTTCCAGCAAGCCCGGCAGGTGATTCCGAAGTGTTCCCCAACTGGTTGTGGCGTAGCCGGCAGGTGATTTTTGCGTGTCCGGCAGGTGGTTCTGGCGAGTCAGGCAGGTGGTTCCGGCGTGCTCGGCAGGTGCTTCCGGGGTCATTGGCACGTGCTTCTGGCATATCTGAGAGGTGGTTCCGGCATGCCCGGCAGGTGATTCCGGAGTGTTCGCCAAGTGTTTCCGGCGTAGCCGGCAGGTGATTTTGCATGTCCAGCGGTCGTTCCGGCGGGTCGAGCCGGTGGTTCCGCCGTGTCCGGCAGCTGGTTCCGGTCTGTCCGGCTGGTGGTTCTGTGGTGTGCGGCACGAGGTTCAGTCTGAGAGGCTGTGCCGGCATGCCCCTCACGTGATTCCGGCTTGTCCCCGAAGTGGTGCTGGTGTAGCGGGCAGGTGATTTTGGCGTGTCCGGCAGGTGGTTCAGGCGAGTTGAGCAGGTGGTTGCGACGTGCTCGGCAGGTGCTTCCGGCGTCTCCGGCACGTGTTTCTGGCACATCTGACTGGTGGTTCCGGCATGCCCAAAAGTTGATTCCGGTCTGTCCGGTAGGTGGTTCCGGCGTGCACGGCACGTGGTTCTGGTACGTGTCAGAGGTGGTTGCGTATGCCCAACAGGTGATTCTGGACTGTCCGCCACGTGCTTCTGGCACGTCTGAGAGGTGGTTCCAACATGCCCGGCAGGTCATTTCGGAGAGTCGTCCAAGTGGTTCTGGCGTAGCCCGCAGGTGATTTTGGCGTGTCCGGCAGGTGGTTCCGCCGTGCTCGGCAGGTGGTTCAGGCATGGCCGTCACGTGGTTCCAGTCTGTCCAGGACGTGTTTCCAGCTTCTCCGGCAGGTGGTTCTGGTACGTCTGAGAGGTGGTTCCGCCATGGCTGGCAGGTGATCCCGGACTGTCCCCCAGGTGGTTCTGGCATAGCCAGCAGTTGATATTGGCCAGTCCGGCAGGTGGTTCCAGCGAGTCGAACAGGTGGCTCCGGCGTTCTTGGCAGGGGGTTCCGGTCTGTCCGGTAGGTGTTTCCGGCGTGTCTGGCACGTGCTTCCGGCACGTCTGAGAGGTGGTTCCGGCATGCGCAACAGATGATTCCGTAGTGTCCGCCTGGTGGTTCTGGCATACCCGGCAGGTGATTTTGGCGTGTCCGGCAGGTGTTTCTGGCGAGTCGAGCAGGTGGCTCCGGCATGCTCCGCAGGTGCTTCCGGCGTCTCCGGCACTTGGTTCTGGTGTGTCTGAGAGCTGGTTCCGGCATGTCCGGCACATGATTCCGGAGTGTCCGCCAAGTGGTTCTGGCATACCCAGCAGGTGATTTTGGCGTGTCAGGGAGGTGGTACCGGTGAGTCGAGCAGGTGGTTCCGGCGTGCTCAGCAGGTGGTTCAGGCGGTTCTGGCAGGTGGTATACGTCTGTTCGGGGTGTGGTTCCAGCATCTCATGAACATGTTTCTGGCACGTCTGAGATGTGGTTCCAGCCGGCCCGACAGGTGTTTCCGCAGTGTCCGCCAAGCGGTTCTGGCGTAGTTGGCAGGTGATTTTGGCATGACTGGCAGGTGGTTCCAGCAAGCCTGGCAGGTGATTCCAAAGTGTTCACCAACTGGTTGTGGCGTAGCCGGCAGGTGATTTTTGCGTGATCGGCAGGTGGTTCTGGCGAGTCGAGCAGGTGGTTCCGGCGTGCTCGGCTGGTGCTTCCGGGGTCATTGGCACGGGGTTCTGGCATGTCTGAGAGGTGGTTCCTGCATGCCCGGCAAGTGATTCCGGAGTGTTCGCCAAGTGGTTCTGGCATAGTCGGCAGGTGATTTTGGCATGTCCGGCAGGTGGTTCAGGCGAGTTGAGCAGGTGGTTCCAACGTGCTTGGCAGCTGCTTCCGGCGTCTCCGGCACGTGTTTCTGGCACATCTGACAGGTGGTTCCGGCATGCCCGAAAGGTGATTCCGGTCTGTCCGGTAGGTGGTTCCAGCCTGCACGGCATGTGGTTCTGGTACGTCTCAGAGGTGGTTGCGCATGCCCAACAGGTGATTCCGGACTGTCCGCCACATGGTTCTGGCACGTCTGAGAGGTGGTTCCGGCATGCCCGGCAGGTCATCCCAGAGAGTCCTCCAAGTGGTTCTGGCATAACACGCAGGTGATTTTGGCGTGTCTGGCAGGTTGTTCCGTTGTGCTTGGCAGGTGGTTCAGGCTTGGCTGACAGGTGGTTCCAGACTGTCCAGGACGTGTTTCCAGCCTCTCCGGCAGGTGGTTCTGGTACGTCTGAGAGGTGGTTCCGCCATGGCTGGCAGGTGATTCCGGACCGTCCCCCAGGTGGTTCTGGCATAGCCAGCAGTTAATATTGGCCTGTCCGGCAGGTGGTTCCAGCGAGTCGAACAGGTGGCTCCGGCGTGCTCGGCAGGTGGTTCCGGTCTGTCCGGTAGGTGATTCCGGCGTGTCCGGCACGTGCTTCCGGCACGTCTGAGAGGTGGTTCCGGCATGCGCGACAGGTGGTTTCGGAGTGTCCGCCAGGTGGTTCTGGCGTACCCGGCAGGTGATTTTGGCGTGTCCGGCAGGTGTTTCTGGCGAGTCGAGCAGGTGGCTCCGGCATGCTCGGCAGGTGCTTCCGGCGTCTCCGGCACGTGGTTCTGGTGTGTCTGAGAGCTGGTTCCGGCATGTCCGGCAGATGATTCCGGAGTGTCCGCCAAGTGGTTCTGGCATACCCGGCTGGTGATTTGGGCATGTCAGGTAGGTGGTTCCTGCAAGTCGAGCAGGTGGCTCCGGCGTGCTCGGCAGGTTGTTCAGACGGGTCTGGCAGGTGTTTTCCGTCTGTTCGGGGTGTGGTTCCAGCATCTCATGCACATGGTTCTGGCACGTCTGAGATGTGGTTCCGGCCGGCCCGACAGGTGTTTCCACAGTGTCCGCCAAGTGGTACTGGCGTAGTTGGCAGGTGATTTTGGCATGACCGGCAGGTGGTTGCAGCAAGCCCGGCAGGTGATTCCGAAGTGTTCCCCAACTGGTTGTGGCGTAGCCGGCAGGTGATTTTTGCGTGTCCGGCAGGTGGTTCTGGCGAGTCGAGCAGGTGGTTCCGGCGTGCTTCCGGGGTCATTGGCACGTGGTTCTGGCATATCTGAGAGGTGGTTCCGGCATGCCCGGCAGGTGATTCCGGAGTGTTCGCCAAGTGTTTCCGGAGTAGCCGGCAGGTGATTTTGGCATGTCCGGCAGGTGGTTCAGGCGGGTCGAGCAGGTGGTTCCGGCGTGTCCGGCAGGAGGTTCCGGTCTGTCCGGCAGGTGGTTCTGTGGTGTCCGGCACGAGGTTCAGTCTGAGAGGCTGTGCCGGCATGCCCCTCACGTGATTCCGGCTTGTCCCCGAAGTGGTGCTGGTGTAGCGGGCAGGTGATTTTGGCGTGTCCGGCAGGTGGTTCAGGCGAGTTGAGCAGGTGGTTGCGACGTGCTCGGCAGGTGCTTCCGGCGTCTCCGGCACGTGTTGCTGGCACATCTGACTGGTGGTTCCGGCATGCCCAAAAGTGGATTCCGGTCTGTCCGGTAGGTGTTTCCGGCGTGCACGGCACGCGGTTCTGGTACGTGTCAGAGTTGGTTGCGTATGCAAAACAGGTGATTCCGGACTGTCCGCCACGTGCTTCTGGCACGTCTGAGAGGTGGTTCCAACATGCCCGGCAGGTCATTTCGGAGAGTCGTCCAAGTGGTTCTGGCGTAGCCCGCAGGTGATTTTGGCGTGTCCGGCAGGTGGTTCCGCCGTTCTCGGCAGGTTGGTCAGGCATGGCCGTCACGTGATTCCAGTCTGTCCAGGACGTGTTTCCAGCTTCTCCGGCAGGTGTTTCTGGTACGTCTGAGAGGTGATTAGGCCATGGCTGGCAGGTGATCCAGGACTGTCCCCCAGGTGGTTCTGGCATAACCAGCAGTTGATATTGGCCTGTCCGGCAGGTGGTTCCAGCGAGTCGAACAGGTGGCTCCGGCGTTCTTGGCAGGTGGTTCCGGTCTGTCCGGTAGGTGTTTCCGGCGTGTCTGGCACGTGCTTCCGGCACGTCTGAGAGGTGGTTCCGGCATGCGCGGCAGGTGATTCCGTAGTGTCCGCCAGGTGGTTCTGGCATACCCGGCAGGTGATTTTGGCGTGTCCGGCAGGTGTTTCTGGCGAGTCGAGCAGGTGGCTCCGGCATTCTCGGCAGGTGCTTCCGGCATCTCCGGCACTTGGTTCTGGTGTGTCTGAGAGCTGGTTCCGGCATGTCCGGCAGATGATTCCGGAGTGTCCGCCAAGTGGTTCTGGCATACCCAGCAGGTGATTTTGGCGTGTCAGGGAGGTGGTACCGGTGAGTCGAGCAGGTGGTTCCGGCGTGCTCAGCAGGTGGTTCAGGCGGTTCTGGCAGGTGGTATCCGTCTGTTCGGGCTGTGGTTCCAGCATCTCATGAACACGTTTCCGGCACATCTGAGATGTGGTTCCAGCCGGCCCGACAGGTGTTTCCGCAGTGTCCGCCAAGCGGTTCTGGCGTAGGTGGCAGGTGATTTTGGCATGACTGGCAGGTGGTTCCAGCAAGCCTGGCAGGTGATTCCAAAGTGTTCACCAACTGGTTGTGGCGTAGCCGGCAGGTGATTTTTGCGTGATCGGCAGGTGGTTCTGGCGAGTCGAGCAGGTGGTTCCGGCGTGCTCGGCTGGTGCTTCCGGGGTCATTGGCACGGGGTTCTGGCATGTCTGAGAGGTGGTTCCTGCATGCCCGGCAAGTGATTCCGGAGTGTTCGCCAAGTGGTTCTGGCATAGTCGGCAGGTGATTTTGGCATGTCCGGCAGGTGGTTCAGGCGAGTTGAGCAGGTGGTTCCAACGTGCTTGGCAGCTGCTTCCGGCGTCTCCGGCACGTGTTTCTGGCACATCTGACAGGTGGTTCCGGCATGCCCGAAAGGTGATTCCGGTCTGTCCGGTAGGTGGTTCCAGCCTGCACGGCATGTGGTTCTGGTACGTCTCAGAGGTGGTTGCGCATGCCCAACAGGTGATTCCGGACTGTCCGCCACATGGTTCTGGCACGTCTGAGAGGTGGTTCCGGCATGCCCGGCAGGTCATCCCAGAGAGTCCTCCAAGTGGTTGTGGCATAACACGCAGGTGATTTTGGCGTGTCTGGCAGGTTGTTCCGTTGTGCTTGGCAGGTGGTTCAGGCTTGGCCGGCAGGTGGTTCCAGACTGTCCAAGACGTGTTTCCAGCTTCTCCGGCAGGTGGTTCTGGTACGTCTGAGAGGTGGTTCCGCCATGGCTGGCAGGTGATTCCGGACCGTCCCCCAGGTGGTTCTGGCATAGCCAGCAGTTAATATTGGCCTGTCCGGCAGGTGGTTCCATCGAGTCGAACAGGTGGCTCCGACGTTCCTGGCAGGTGGTTCCGGTCTGTCCGGTAGGTGTTTCCGGCGTGTCTGGCACGTGCTTCCGGCACGTCTGAGAGGTGGTTCCGGCATGCGCTGCAGGTGATTCCATAGTGTCCGCCAGGTGGTTCTGGCATACGCGGCAGGTGATTTTGGCGTGTCCGGCAGGTGTTTCTGGCGAGTCGAGCAGGTGGCTCCGGCATGCTCGGCAGGTGCTTCCGGCGTCTCCGGCACGTGGTTCTGGTGTGTCTGAGAGCTGGTTGCGGCATGTCCGGCAGATGATTCCGGAGTGTCCGCCAAGTGGTTCTGGCATACCCAGCAGGTGATTTGGGCATGTCAGGTAGGTGGTTCCGGCGAGTCGAGCAGGTGGCTCCGGCGTGCTCGGCAGGTTGTTCAGACGGGTCTGGCAGGTGTTTTCCGTCTGTTCGGGGTGTGGTTCCAGCATCTCATGCACATGGTTCTGGCACGTCTGAGATGTGGTTCCGGCCAGCCCGACAGGTGTTTCCACCGTGTCCGCCAAGTGGTACTGGTGTAGTTGGCAGGTGATTTTGGCATGACCGGCAGGTGGTTCCAGCAAGCCCGGCAGGTGATTCCGAAGTGTTCCCCAACTGGTTGTGGCGTAGCCGGCAGGTGATTTTTGCGTGTCCGGCAGGTGGTTCTGGCGAGTCGAGCAGGTGGTTCCGGCGTGCTCGGCAGGTGCTTCCGGGGTCATTGGCACGTGGTTCTGGCATATCTGAGAGGTGGTTCCGGCATGCCCGGCAGGTGATTCCGGAGTGTTCGCCAAGTGTTTCCGGCGTAGCCGGCAGGTGATTTTGCATGTCCAGCGGTCGTTCCGGCGGGTCGAGCCGGTGGTTCCGGCGTGTCCGGCAGCTGGTTCCGGTCTGTCCGGCAGGTGGTTCTGTTGTGTCCGGCACGAGGTTCAGTCTGAGAGGCTGTGCCGGCATGCCCCTCACGTGATTCCGGCTTGTCCCCGAAGTGGTGCTGGTGTAGCGGGCAGGTGATTTTGGCGTGTCCGGCAGGTGGTTCAGGCGAGTTGAGCAGGTGGTTGCGACGTGCTCGGCAGGTGCTTCCGGCGTCTCCGGCACGTGTTTCTGGCACATCTGACTGGTGGTTCCGGCATGCCCAAAAGTTGATTCCGGTCTGTCCGGTAGGTGGTTAAGGCGTGCACGGCACGTGGTTCTGGTACGTCTCAGAGGTGGTTGCGTATGCCCAACAGGTGATTCCGGACTGTCCGCCACGTGCTTCTGGCACGTCTGAGAGGTGGTTCCAACATGCCCGGCAGGTCATTTCGGAGAGTCGTCCAAGTGGTTCTGGCGTAGCCCGCAGGTGATTTTGGCGTGTCCGGCAGGTGGTTCCGCCGTGCTCGGCAGGTGGTTCAGGCATGGCCGTCACGTGGTTCCAGTCTGTCCAGGACGTGTTTCCAGCTTCTCCGGCAGGTGGTTCTGGTACGTCTGAGAGGTGGTTCCGCCATGGCTGGCAGGTGATCCCGGACTGTCCCCCAGGTGGTTCTGGCATAGCCAGCAGTTGATATTGGCCTGTCCGGAAGGTGGTTCCAGCGAGTCGAACAGGTGGCTCCGGCGTTCTTGGCAGGTGGTTCCGGTCTGTCCGGTAGGTGTTTCCGGCGTGTCCGGCACGTGATCCGGCACGTCTGAGAGGTGGTTCCGGCATGCGCGGCAGGTGATTCCGTAGTGTCCGCCAGGTGGTTCTGGCATACCCGGCAGGTGATTTTGGCGTGTCCGGCAGGTGTTTCTTGCGAGTCGAGCAGGTGGCTCCGGCATGCTCGGCAGGTGCTTCCGGCGTCTCCGGCACGTGGTTCTGGTGTGTCTGAGAGCCGGTTCCGGCATGCCCGGCAGATGATTCCGGAGTGTCCGCCAAGTGGTTCTGGCATACCCAGCAGGTGATTTTGGCGTGTCAGGGAGGTGGTACCGGTGAGTCGAGCAGGTGGTTCCGGCGTGCTCAGCAGGTGGTTCAGGCGGTTCTGGCAGGGGGTATCCGTCTGTTCGGGGTGTGGTTCCAGCATCTCATGAACACGTTTCTGGCACGTCTGAGATGTGGTTCCAGCCGGCCCGACAGGTGTTTCCGCAGTGTCCGCCAAGCGGTTCTGGCGTAGTTGGCAGGTGATTTTGGCATGACTGGCAGGTGGTTCCAGCAAGCCTGGCAGGTGATTCCAAAGTGTTCACCAACTGGTGGTGGCGTAGCCGGCAGGTGATTTTTGCGTGATCGGCAGGTGGTTCTAGCCAGTCCAGCAGGTGGCTCCGGCATGCTCGGCAGGTGCTTCCGGCGTCTCCGGCACGTGGTTCTGGTGTGTCTGATAGCTGGTTCCGGCATGTCCGGCAGATGATTCCGGAGTGTCCGCCAAGTGGTTCTGGCATACCCGGCTGGTGATTTGGGCATGTCAGGTAGGTCGTTCCGGCGAGTCGAGCAGGTGGCTCCGGCGTGCTCGGCAGGTTGTTCAGACGGGTCTGACAGGTGTTTTCCGTCTGTTCGGGGTGTGGTTCCAGCATCTCATGCACATGGTTCTGGCACGTCTGAGATGTGGTTCCGGCCGGCCCGACAGGTGTTTCCACAGTGTCCGCCAAGTGGTACTGGCGTAGTTGGCAGGTGATTTTGGCATGACCGGCAGGTGGTTGCAGCAAGCCCGGCAGGTGATTCCGAAGTGTTCCCCAACTGGTTGTGGCGTAGCCGGCAGGTGATTTTTGCGTGTCCGGCAGGTGGTTCTGGCGAGTCGAGCAGGTGGTTCCGGCGTGCTCGGCTGGTGCTTCCGGGGTCATTGGCACGTGGTTCTGGCATATCTGAGAGGTGGTTCCGGCATGCCCGGCATGTGATTCCGGAGTGTTCGCCAAGTGTTTCCGGCGTAGCTGGCAGGTGATTTTGCATGTCCAGCGGTCGTTCCGGCGGGTCGAGCCGGTGGTTCCGGCGTGTCCGGCAGCTGGTTCCGGTCTGTCCGGCAGGTGGTTCTGTGGTGTGCGGCACGAGGTTCAGTCTGAGAGGCTGTGCCGGCATGCCCCTCACGTGATTCCGGCTTGTCCCCGAAGTGGTGCTGGTGTAGCGGGCAGGTGATTTTGGCGTGTCCGGCAGGTGGTTCAGGCGAGTTGAGCAGGTGGTTGCGACGTGCTCGGCAGGTGCTTCCGGCGTCTCCGGCACGTGTTTCTGGCACATCTGACTGGTGGTTCCGGCATGCCCAAAAGTTGATTCCGGTCTGTCCGGTAGGTGGTTCCGGCGTGCACGGCACGTGGTTCTGGTACGTGTCAGAGGTGGTTGCGTATGCCCAACAGGTGATTCCGGACTGTCCGCCACGTGCTTCTGGCACGTCTGAGAGGTGGTTCCAACATGCCCGGCAGGTCATTTCGGAGAGTCGTCCAAGTGGTTCTGGCGTAGCCCGCAGGTGATTTTGGCGTGTCCGGCAGGTGGTTCCGCCGTGCTCGGCAGGTGGTTCAGGCATGGCCGTCACGTGGTTCCAGTCTGTCCAGGACGTGTTTCCAGCTTCTCCGGCAGGTGGTTCTGGTACGTCTGAGAGGTGGTTCCGCCATGGCTGGCAGGTGATCCCGGACTGTCCCCCAGGTGGTTCTGGCATAGCCAGCAGTTGATATTGGCCAGTCCGGCAGGTGGTTCCAGCGAGTCGAACAGGTGGCTCCGGCGTTCTTGGCAGGTGGTTCCGGTCTGTCCGGTAGGTGTTTCCGGCGTGTCTGGCACGTGCTTCCGGCACGTCTGAGAGGTGGTTCCGGCATGCGCGGCAGATGATTCCGTAGTGTCCGCCAGGTGGTTCTGGCATACCCGGCAGGTGATTTTGGCGTGTCCGGCAGGTGTTTCTGGCGAGTCGAGCAGGTGGCTCCGGCATGCTCGGCAGGTGCTTCCGGCGTCTCCGGCACTTGGTTCTGGTGTGTCTGAGAGCTGGTTCCGGCATGTCCGGCACATGATTCCGGAGTGTCCGCCAAGTGGTTCTGGCATACCCAGCAGGTGATTTTGGCGTGTCAGGGAGGTGGTACCGGTGAGTCGAGCAGGTGGTTCCGGCGTGCTCAGCAGGTGGTTCAGGCGGTTCTGGCAGGTGGTATCCGTCTGTTCGGGGTGTGGTTCCAGCATCTCATGAACACGTTTCTGGCACGTCTGAGATGTGGTTCCAGCCGGCCCGACAGGTGTTTCCGCAGTGTCCGCCAAGCGGTTCTGGCGTAGTTGGCAGGTGATTTTGGCATGACTGGCAGGTGGTTCCAGCAAGCCTGGCAGGTGATTCCAAAGTGTTCACCAACTGGTTGTGGCGTAGCCGGCAGGTGATTTTTGCGTGATCGGCAGGTGGTTCTGGCGAGTCGAGCAGGTGGTTCCGGCGTGCTCGGCTGGTGCTTCCGGGGTCATTGGCACGGGGTTCTGGCATGTCTGAGAGGTGGTTCCTGCATGCCCGGCAAGTGATTCCGGAGTGTTCGCCAAGTGGTTCTGGCATAGTCGGCAGGTGATTTTGGCATGTCCGGCAGGTGGTTCAGGCGAGTTGAGCAGGTGGTTCCAACGTGCTTGGCAGGTGCTTCCGGCGTCTCCGGCACGTGTTTCTGGCACATCTGACAGGTGGTTCCGGCATGCCCGAAAGGTGATTCCGGTCTGTCCGGTAGGTGGTTCCAGCCTGCACGGCATGTGGTTCTGGTACGTCTCAGAGGTGGTTGCGCATGCCCAACAGGTGATTCCGGACTGTCCGCCACATGGTTCTGGCACGTCTGAGAGGTGGTTCCGGCATGCCCGGCAGGTCATCCCAGAGAGTCCTCCAAGTGGTTCTGGCATAACACGCAGGTGATTTTGGCGTGTCTGGCAGGTTGTTCCGTTGTGCTTGGCAGGTGGTTCAGGCTTGGCCGGCAGGTGGTTCCAGACTGTCCAAGACGTGTTTCCAGCCTCTCCGGCAGGTGGTTCTGGTACGTCTGAGAGGTGGTTCCGCCATGGCTGGCAGGTGATTCCGGACCGTCCCCCAGGTGGTTCTGGCATAGCCAGCAGTTAATATTGGCCTGTCCGGCAGGTGGTTCCAGCGAGTCGAACAGGTGGCTCCGGCGTGCTCGGCAGGTGGTTCCGGTCTGTCCGGTAGGTGATTCCGGCGTGTCCGGCACGTGCTTCCGGCACGTCTGAGAGGTGGTTCCGGCATGCGCGACAGGTGATTTCGGAGTGTCCGCCAGGTGGTTCTGGCGTACCCGGCAGGTGATTTTGGCGTGTCCGGCAGGTGTTTCTGGCGAGTCGAGCAGGTGGCTCCGGCATGCTCGGCAGGTGCTTCCGGCGTCTCCGGCACGTGGTTCTGGTGTGTCTGAGAGCTGGTTCCGGCATGTCCGGCAGATGATTCCGGAGTGTCCGCCAAGTGGTTCTGGCATACCCAGCAGGTGATTTGGGCATGTCAGGTAGGTGGTTCCGGCGAGTCGAGCAGGTGGCTCCGGCGTGCTCGGCAGGTTGTTCAGACGGGTCTGGCAGGTGTTTTCCGTCTGTTCGGGGTGTGGTTCCAGCATCTCATGCACATGGTTCTGGCACGTCTGAGATGTGGTTCCGGCCGGCCCGACAGGTGTTTCCACAGTGTCCGCCAAGTGGTACTGGCGTAGTTGGCAGGTGATTTTGGCATGACCGGCAGGTGGTTCCAGCAAGCCCGGCAGGTGATTCCGAAGTGTTCCCCAACTGGTTGTGGCGTAGCCGGCAGGTGATTTTTGCGTGTCCGGCAGGTGGTTCTGGCGAGTCGAGCAGGTGGTTCCGGCGTGCTCGGCAGGTGCTTCCGGGGTCATTGGCACGTGGTTCTGGCATATCTGAGAGGTGGTTCCGGCATGCCCGGCAGGTGATTCCGGAGTGTTCGCCAAGTGTTTCCGGCGTAGCCGGCAGGTGATTTTGCATGTCCAGCGGTCGTTCCGGCGGGTCGAGCCGGTGGTTCCGGCGTGTCCGGCAGCTGGTTCCGGTCTGTCCGGCAGGTGGTTCTGTGGTGTCCGGCACGAGGTTCAGTCTGAGAGGCTGTGCCGGCATGCCCCTCACGTGATTCCGGCTTGTCCCCGAAGTGGTGCTGGTGTAGCGGGCAGGTGATTTTGGCGTGTCCGGCAGGTGGTTCAGGCGAGTTGAGCAGGTGGTTGCGACGTGCTCGGCAGGTGCTTCCGGCGTCTCCGGCACGTGTTTCTGGCACATCTGACTGGTGGTTCCGGCATGCCCAAAAGTTGATTCCGGTCTGTCCGGTAGGTGGTTCCGGCGTGCACGGCACGTGGTTCTGGTACGTCTCAGAGGTGGTTGCGTATGCCCAACAGGTGATTCCGGACTGTCCGCCACGTGCTTCTGGCACGTCTGAGAGGTGGTTCCAACATGCCCGGCAGGTCATTTCGGAGAGTCGTCCAAGTGGTTCTGGCGTAGCCCGCAGGTGATTTTGGCGTGTCCGGCAGGTGGTTCCGCCGTGCTCGGCAGGTGGTTCAGGCATGGCCGTCACGTGGTTCCAGTCTGTCCAGGACGTGTTTCCAGCTTCTCCGGCAGGTGGTTCTGGTACGTCTGAGAGGTGGTTCCGCCATGGCTGGCAGGTGATCCCGGACTGTCCCCCAGGTGGTTCTGGCATAGCCAGCAGTTGATATTGGCCAGTCCGGCAGGTGGTTCCAGCGAGTCGAACAGGTGGCTCCGGCGTTCTTGGCAGGTGGTTCCGGTCTGTCCGGTAGGTGTTTCCGGCGTGTCTGGCACGTGCTTCCGGCACGTCTGAGAGGTGGTTAGGGCATGCGTGGCAGATGATTCCGTAGTGTCCGCCAGGTGGTTCTGGCATACCCGGCAGGTGATTTTGGCGTGTCCGGCAGGTGTTTCTGGCGAGTCGAGCAGGTGGCTCCGGCATGCTCGGCAGGTGCTTCCGGCGTCTCCGGCACTTGGTTCTGGTGTGTCTGAGAGCTGCTTCCGGCATGTCCGGCACATGATTCTGGAGTGTCCGCCAAGTGGTTCTGGCATACCCAGCAGGTGATTTTGGCGTGTCAGGGAGGTGGTACCGGTGAGTCGAGCAGGTGGTTCCGGCGTGCTCAGCAGGTGGTTCAGGCGGTTCTGGCAGGTGGTATCCGTCTGTTCGGGGTGTGGTTCCAGCATCTCATGAACACGTTTCTGGCACGTCTGAGATGTGGTTCCAGCCGGCCCGACAGGTGTTTCCGCAGTGTCCGCCAAGCGGTTCTGGCGTAGTTGGCAGGTGATTTTGGCATGACTGGCAGGTGGTTCCAGCAAGCCTGGCAGGTGATTCCAAAGTGTTCACCAACTGGTTGTGGCGTAGCCGGCAGGTGATTTTTGCGTGATCGGCAGGTGGTTCTGGCGAGTCGAGCAGGTGGTTCCGGCGTGCTCGGCTGGTGCTTCCGGGGTCATTGGCACGGGGTTCTGGCATGTCTGAGAGGTGGTTCCTGCATGCCCGGCAAGTGATTCCGGAGTGTTCGCCAAGTGGTTCTGGCATAGTCGGCAGGTGATTTTGGCATGTCCGGCAGGTGGTTCAGGCGAGTTGAGCAGGTGGTTCCAACGTGCTTGGCAGGTGCTTCCGGCGTCTCCGGCACGTGTTTCTGGCACATCTGACAGGTGGTTCCGGCATGCCCGAAAGGTGATTCCGGTCTGTCCGGTAGGTGGTTCCAGCCTGCACGGCATGTGGTTCTGGTACGTCTCAGAGGTGGTTGCGCATGCCCAACAGGTGATTCCGGACTGTCCGCCACATGGTTCTGGCACGTCTGAGAGGTGGTTCCGGCATGCCCGGCAGGTCATCCCAGAGAGTCCTCCAAGTGGTTCTGGCATAACACGCAGGTGATTTTGGCGTGTCTGGCAGGTTGTTCCGTTGTGCTTGGCAGGTGGTTCAGGCTTGGCCGGCAGGTGGTTCCAGACTGTCCAAGACGTGTTTCCAGCCTCTCCGGCAGGTGGTTCTGGTACGTCTGAGAGGTGGTTCCGCCATGGCTGGCAGGTGATTCCGGACCGTCCCCCAGGTGGTTCTGGCATAGCCAGCAGTTAATATTGGCCTGTCCGGCAGGTGGTTCCAGCGAGTCGAACAGGTGGCTCCGGCGTGCTCGGCAGGTGGTTCCGGTCTGTCCGGTAGGTGATTCCGGCGTGTCCGGCACGTGCTTCCGGCACGTCTGAGAGGTGGTTCCGGCATGCGCGACAGGTGATTTCGGAGTGTCCGCCAGGTGGTTCTGGCGTACCCGGCAGGTGATTTTGGCGTGTCCGGCAGGTGTTTCTGGCGAGTCGAGCAGGTGGCTCCGGCATGCTCGGCAGGTGCTTCCGGCGTCTCCGGCACGTGGTTCTGGTGTGTCTGAGAGCTGGTTCCGGCATGTCCGGCAGATGATTCCGGAGTGTCCGCCAAGTGGTTCTGGCATACCCAGCAGGTGATTTGGGCATGTCAGGTAGGTGGTTCCGGCGAGTCGAGCAGGTGGCTCCGGCGTGCTCGGCAGGTTGTTCAGACGGGTCTGGCAGGTGTTTTCCGTCTGTTCGGGGTGTGGTTCCAGCATCTCATGCACATGGTTCTGGCACGTCTGAGATGTGGTTCCGGCCGGCCCGACAGGTGTTTCCACAGTGTCCGCCAAGTGGTACTGGCGTAGTTGGCAGGTGATTTTGGCATGACCGGCAGGTGGTTCCAGCAAGCCCGGCAGGTGATTCCGAAGTGTTCCCCAACTGGTTGTGGCGTAGCCGGCAGGTGATTTTTGCGTGTCCGGCAGGTGGTTCTGGCGAGTCAGGCAGGTGGTTCCGGCGTGCTCGGCAGGTGCTTCCGGGGTCATTGGCACGTGGTTCTGGCATATCTGAGAGGTGGTTCCGGCATGCCCGGCAGGTGATTCCGGAGTGTTCGCCAAGTGTTTCCGGCGTAGCCGGCAGGTGATTTTGCATGTCCAGCGGTCGTTCCGGCGGGTCGAGCCGGTGGTTCCGGCGTGTCCGGCAGCTGTTTCCGGTCTGTCCGGCAGGTGGTTCTGTGGTGTGCGGCACGAGGTTCAGTCTGAGAGGCTGTGCCGGCATGCCCCTCACGTGATTCCGGCTTGTCCCCGAAGTGGTGCTGGTGTAGCGGGCAGGTGATTTTGGCGTGTCCGGCAGGTGGTTCAGGCGAGTTGAGCAGGTGGTTGCGACGTGCTCGGCAGGTGCTTCCGGCGTCTCCGGCACGTGTTTCTGGCACATCTGACTGGTGGTTCCGGCATGCCCAAAAGTGGATTCCGGTCTGTCCGGTAGGTGGTTCCGGCGTGCACGGCACGTGGTTCTGGTACGTGTCAGAGGTGGTTGCGTATGCCCAACAGGTGATTCCGGACTGTCCGCCACGTGCTTCTGGCACGTCTGAGAGGTGGTTCCAACATGCCCGGCAGGTCATTTCGGAGAGTCGTCCAAGTGGTTCTGGCGTAGCCCGCAGGTGATTTTGGCGTGTCCGGCAGGTGGTTCCGCCGTGCTCGGCAGGTGGTTCAGGCATGGCCGTCACGTGGTTCCAGTCTGTCCAGGACGTGTTTCCAGCTTCTCCGGCAGGTGGTTCTGGTACGTCTGAGAGGTGGTTCCGCCATGGCTGGCAGGTGATCCCGGACTGTCCCCCAGGTGGTTCTGGCATAGCCAGCAGTTGATATTGGCCAGTCCGGCAGGTGGTTCCAGCGAGTCGAACAGGTGGCTCCGGCGTTCTTGGCAGGTGGTTCCGGTCTGTCCGGTAGGTGTTTCCGGCGTGTCTGGCACGTGCTTCCGGCACGTCTGAGAGGTGGTTCCGGCATGTGCGGCAGATGATTCCGTAGTGTCCGCCAGGTGGTTCTGGCATACCCGGCAGGTGATTTTGGCGTGTCCGGCAGGTGTTTCTGGCGAGTCGAGCAGGTGGCTCTGGCATGCTCGGCAGGTGCTTCCGGCGTCTCCGGCACTTGGTTCTGGTGTGTCTGAGAGCTGGTTCCGGCATGTCCGGCACATGATTCTGGAGTGTCCGCCAAGTGGTTCTGGCATACCCAGCAGGTGATTTTGGCGTGTCAGGGAGGTGGTACCGGTGAGTCGAGCAGGTGGTTCCGGCGTGCTCAGCAGGTGGTTCAGGCGGTTCTGGCAGGTGGTATCCGTCTGTTCGGGGTGTGGTTCCAGCATCTCATGAACATGTTTCTGGCACGTCTGAGATGTGGTTCCAGCCGGCTCGACAGGTGTTTCCGCAGTGTCCGCCAAGCGGTTCTGGCGTAGTTGGCAGGTGATTTTGGCATGACTGGCAGGTGGTTCCAGCAAGCCTGGCAGGTGATTCCAAAGTGTTCACCAACTGGTTGTGGCGTAGCCGGCAGGTGATTTTTGCGTGATCGGCAGGTGGTTCTGGCGAGTCGAGCAGGTGGTTCCGGCGTGCTCGGCTGGTGCTTCCGGGGTCATTGGCACGGGGTTCTGGCATGTCTGAGAGGTGGTTCCTGCATGCCCGGCAAGTGATTCCGGAGTGTTCGCCAAGTGGTTCTGGCATAGTCGGCAGGTGATTTTGGCATGTCCGGCAGGTGGTTCAGGCGAGTTGAGCAGGTGGTTCCAACGTGCTCGGCAGGTGCTTCCGGCGTCTCCGGCACGTGTTTCTGGCACATCTGACAGGTGGTTCCGGCATGCCCGAAAGGTGATTCCGGTCTGTCCGGTAGGTGGTTCCAGCCTGCACGGCATGTGGTTCTGGTACGTCTCAGAGGTGGTTGCGCATGCCCAACAGGTGATTCCGGACTGTCCGCCACATGGTTCTGGCACGTCTGAGAGGTGGTTCCGGCATGCCCGGCAGGTCATCCCAGAGAGTCCTCCAAGTGGTTGTGGCATAACACGCAGGTGATTTTGGCGTGTCTGGCAGGTTGTTCCGTTGTGCTTGGCAGGTGGTTCAGGCTTGACCGGCAGGTGGTTCCAGACTGTCCATGACGTGTTTCCAGCTTCTCCGGCAGGTGGTTCTGGTACGTCTGAGAGGTGGTTCCGCCATGGCTGGCAGGTGATTCCGGACCGTCCCCCAGGTGGTTCTGGCATAGCCAGCAGTTGATATTGGCCTGTCCGGCAGGTGGTTCCATCGAGTCGAACAGGTGGCTCCGACGTTCCTGGCAGGTGGTTCCGGTCTGTCCGGTAGGTGTTTCTGGCGTGTCTGGCACGTGCTTCCGGCACGTCTGAGAGGTGGTTCCGGCATGCGCTGCAGGTGATTCCATAGTGTCCGCCAGGTGGTTCTGGCGTACCCGGCAGGTGATTTTGGCGTGTCCGGCAGGTGTTTCTGGCGAGTCGAGCAGGTGGCTCCGGCATGCTCGGCAGGTGCTTCCGGCGTCTCCGGCACGTGGTTCTGGTGTGTCTGAGAGCTGGTTCCGGCATGTCCGGCAGATGATTCTGGAGTGTCCGCCAAGTGGTTCTGGCATACCCAGCAGGTGATTTGGGCATGTCAGGTAGGTGGTTCCGGCGAGTCGAGCAGGTGGCTCTGGCATGCTCGGCAGGTTGTTCAGACGGGTCTGGCAGGTGTTTTCCGTCTGTTCGGGGTGTGGTTCCAGCATCTCATGCACATGGTTCTGGCACGTCTGAGATGTGGTTCCGGCCGGCCCGACAGGTGTTTCCACAGTGTCCGCCAAGTGGTACTGGCGTAGTTGGCAGGTGATTTTGGCATGACCGGCAGTTGGTTCCAGCAAGCCCAGCAGGTGATTCCGAAGTGTTCACCAACTGGTTGTGGCGTAGCCGGCAGGTGATTTTTGCGTGTCCGGCAGGTGGTTCTGGCGAGTCGAGCAGGTGGTTACGGCGTGCTCGGCAGGTGCTTCCGGGGTCATTGGCAAGTGGTTCTGGCATATCTGAGAGGTGGTTCCGACATGCCCGGCAGGTGATTCCGGAGTGTTCGCCAAGTGTTTCCGGCGTAGCCGGCAGGTGATTTTGCATGTCCAGCGGTCGTTCCGGCGGGTCGAGCCGGTGGTTCCGGCGTGTCCGGCAGCTGGTTCCGGTCTGTCCGGCAGGTGGTTCTGTGGTGTCCGGCACGAGGTTCAGTCTGAGAGGCTGTGCCGGCATGCCCCTCACGTGATTCCGGCTTGTCCCCGAAGTGGTGCTGGTGTAGCGGGCAGGTGATTTTGGCGTGTCCGGCAGGTGGTTCAGGCGAGTTGAGCAGGTGGTTGCGACGTGCTCGGCAGGTGCTTCCGGCGTCTCCGGCACGTGTTTCTGGCACATCTGACTGGTGGTTCCGGCATGCCCAAAAGTGGATTCCGGTCTGTCCGGTAGGTGGTTCCGGCGTGCACGGCACGTGGTTCTGGTACGTCTCAGAGGTGGTTGCGTATGCCCAACAGGTGATTCCGGACTGTCCGCCACGTGCTTCTGGCACGTCTGAGAGGTGGTTCCAACATGCCCGGCAGGTCATTTCGGAGAGTCGTCCAAGTGGTTCTGGCGTAGCCCGCAGGTGATTTTGGCGTGTCCGGCAGGTGGTTCCGCCGTGCTCGGCAGGTGGTTCAGGCATGGCCGTCACGTGGTTCCAGTCTGTCCAGGACGTGTTTCCAGCTTCTCCGGCAGGTGGTTCTGGTACGTCTGAGAGGTGGTTCCGCCATGGCTGGCAGGTGATCCCGGACTGTCCCCCAGGTGGTTCTGGCATAGCCAGCAGTTGATATTGGCCAGTCCGGCAGGTGGTTCCAGCGAGTCGAACAGGTGGCTCCGGCGTTCTAGGCTGGTGGTTCCGGTCTGTCCGGTAGGTGTTTCCGGCGTGTCTGGCACGTGCTTCCGGCACGTCTGAGAGGTGGTTCCGGCATGCGCGGCAGATGATTCCGTAGTGTCCGCCAGGTGGTTCTGGCATACCCGGCAGGTGATTTTGGCGTGTCCGGCAGGTGTTTCTGGCGAGTCGAGCAGGTGGCTCCGGCATGCTCGGCAGGTGCTTCCGGCGTCTCCGGCACTTGGTTCTGGTGTGTCTGAGAGCTGGTTCCGGCATGTCCGGCACATGATTCCGGAGTGTCCGCCAAGTGGTTCTGGCATACCCAGAAGGTGATTTTGGCGTGTCAGGGAGGTGGTACCGGTGAGTCGAGCAGGTGGTTCCGGCGTGCTCAGCAGGTGGTTCAGGCGGTTCTGGCAGGTGGTATCCGTCTGTTCGGGGTGTGGTTCCAGCATCTCATGAACACGTTTCTGGCACGTCTGAGATGTGGTTCCAGCCGGCCCGACAGGTGTTTCCGCAGTGTCCGCCAAGCGGTTCTGGCGTAGTTGGCAGGTGATTTTGGCATGACTGGCAGGTGGTTCCAGCAAGCCTGGCAGGTGATTCCAAAGTGTTCACCAACTGGTTGTGGCGTAGCCGGCAGGTGATTTTTGCGTGATCGGCAGGTGGTTCTGGCGAGTCGAGCAGGTGGTTCCGGCGTGCTCGGCTGGTGCTTCCGGGGTCATTGGCACGGGGTTCTGGCATGTCTGAGAGGTGGTTCCTGCATGCCCGGCAAGTGATTCCGGAGTGTTCGCCAAGTGGTTCTGGCATAGTCGGCAGGTGATTTTGGCATGTCCGGCAGGTGGTTCAGGCGAGTTGAGCAGGTGGTTCCAACGGGCTTGGCAGGTGCTTCCGGCGTCTCCGGCACGTGTTTCTGGCTCATCTGACAGGTGGTTCCGGCATGCCCGAAAGGTGATTCCGGTCTGTCCGGTAGGTGGTTCCAGCCTGCACGGCATGTGGTTCTGGTACGTCTCAGAGGTGGTTGCGCATGCCCAACAGGTGATTCCGGACTGTCCGCCACATGGTTCTGGCACGTCTGAGAGGTGGTTCCGGCATGCCCGGCAGGTCATCCCAGAGAGTCCTCCAAGTGGTTCTGGCATAACACGCAGGTGATTTTGGCGTGTCTGGCAGGTTGTTCCGTTGTGCTTGGCAGGTGGTTCAGGCTTGGCCGGCAGGTGGTTCCAGACTGTCCAGGACGTGTTTCCAGCCTGTCCGGAAGGTGGTTCTGGTACGTCTGAGAGGTGGTTCCGCCATGGCTGGCAGGTGATTCCGGACCGTCCCCCAGGTGGTTCTGGCATAGCCAGCAGTTAATATTGGCCTGTCCGGCAGGTGGTTCCAGCGAGTCGAACAGGTGGCTCCGGCGTGCTCGGCAGGTGGTTCCGGTCTGTCCGGTAGTTGATTCCGGCGTGTCCGGCACGTGCTTCCGGCACGTCTGAGAGGTGGTTCCGGCATGCGCGACAGGTGGTTTCGGAGTGTCCGCCAGGTGGTTCTGGCGTACCCGGCAGGTGATTTTGGCGTGTCCGGCAGGTGTTTCTGGCGAGTCGAGCAGGTGGCTCCGGCATGCTCGGCAGGTGCTTCCGGCGTCTCCGGCACGTGGTTCTGGTGTGTCTGAGAGCTGGTTCCGGCATGTCCGGCAGATGATTCCGGAGTGTCCGCCAAGTGGTTCTGGCATACCCGGCTGGTGATTTGGGCATGTCAGGTAGGTGGTTCCGGCGAGTCGAGCAGGTGGCTCCGGCGTGCTCGGCAGGTTGTTCAGACGGGTCTGGCAGGTGTTTTCCGTCTGTTCGGGGTGTGGTTCCAGCATCTCATGCACATGGTTCTGGCACGTCTGAGATGTGGTTCCGGCCGGCCCGACAGGTCTTTCCACAGTGTCCGGCAAGTGGTACTGGCGTAGTTGGCAGGTGATTTTGGCATGACCGGCAGGTGGTTGCAGCAAGCCCGGCAGGTGATTCCGAAGTGTTCCCCAACTGGTTGTGGCGTAGCCGGCAGGTGATTTTTGCGTGTCCGGCAGGTGGTTCTGGCGAGTCGAGCAGGTGGTTCCGGCGTGCTCGGCAGGTGCTTCCGGGGTCATTGGCACGTGGTTCTGGCATATCTGAGAGGTGGTTCCGACATGCCCGGCAGGTGATTCCGGAGTGTTCGCCTAGTGTTTCCAGCGTAGCTGGCAGGTGATTTTGCATGTCCAGCGGTCGTTCCGGCGGGTCGAGCCGGTGGTTCCGGCGTGTCCGGCAGCTGGTTCCGGTCTGTCCGGCAGGTGGCTCTGTGGTGTCCGGCACGAGGTTCAGTCTGAGAGGCTGTGCCGGCATGCCCCTCACGTGATTCCGGCTTGTCCCCGAAGTGGTGCTGGTGTAGCGGGCAGGTGATTTTGGCGTGTCCGGCAGGTGGTTCAGGCGAGTTGAGCAGGTGGTTGCGACGTGCTCGGCAGGTGCTTCCGGCGTCTCCGGCACGTGTTTCCGGCACATCTGACTGGTGGTTCCGGCATGCCCAAAAGTTGATTCCGGTCTGTCCGGTAGGTGGTTCCGGCGTGCACGGCACGTGTTTCTGGTACGTGTCAGAGGTGGTTGCGTATGCCCAACAGGTGATTCCGGACTGTCCGCCACGTGCTTCTGGCACGTCTGAGAGGTGGTTCCAACATGCCCGGCAGGTCATTTCGGAGAGTCGTCCAAGTGGTTCTGGCGTAGCCCGCAGGTGATTTTGGCGTGTCCGGCAGGTGGTTCCGCCGTGCTCGGCAGGTGGTTCAGGCATGGCCGTCACGTGGTTCCAGTCTGTCCAGGACGTGTTTCCAGCTTCTCCGGCAGGTGGTTCTGGTACGTCTGAGAGGTGGTTCCGCCATGGCTGGCAGGTGATCCCGGACTGTCCCCCAGGTGGTTCTGGCATAGCCAGCAGTTGATATTGGCCTGTCCGGCAGGTGGTTCCAGCGAGTCGAACAGGTGGCTCCGGCGTTCTTGGCAGGTGGTTCCGGTCTGTCCGGTAGGTGTTTCCGGCGTGTCCGGCACGTGCTTCCGGCACGTCTGAGAGGTGGTTCCGGCATGCGCGGCAGGTGATTCCGTAGTGTCCGCCAGGTGGTTCTGGCATACCCGGCAGGTGATTTTGGCGTGTACGGCAGGTGTTTCTGGCGAGTGGAGCAGGTGGCTCCGCCATGCTCGGCAGGTGCTTCCGGCGTCTCCGGCAATTGGTTCTGGTGTGTCTGAGAGCTGGTTCCGGCATGTCCGGCACATGATTCCGGAGTGTCCGCCAAGTGGTTCTGGCATACCCAGCAGGTGATTTTGGCGTGTCAGGGAGGTGGTACCGGTGAGTCGAGCAGGTGGTTCCGGCGTGCTCAGCAGGTGGTTCAGGCGGTTCTGGCAGGTGGTATCCGTCTGTTCGGGGTGTGGTTCCAGCATCTCATGAACACGTTTCTGGCACGTCTGAGATGTGGTTCCAGCCGGCCCGACAGGTGTTTCCGCAGTGTCCGCCAAGCGGTTCTGGCGTAGTTGGCAGGTGATTTTGGCATGACTGGCAGGTGGTTCCAGCAAGCCTGGCAGGTGATTCCAAAGTGTTCACCAACTGGTTGTGGCGTAGCCGGCAGGTGATTTTTGCGTGATCGGCAGGTGGTTCTGGCGAGTCGAGCAGGTGGTTCCGGCGTGCTCGGCTGGTGCTTCCGGGGTCATTGGCACGGGGTTCTGGCATGTCTGAGAGGTGGTTCCTGCATGCCCGGCAAGTGATTCCGGAGTGTTCGCCAAGTGGTTCTGGCATAGTCGGCAGGTGATTTTGGCATGTCCGGCAGGTGGTTCAGGCGAGTTGAGCAGGTGGTTCCAACGTGCTTGGCAGGTGCTTCCGGCGTCTCCGGCACGTGTTTCTGGCACATCTGACAGGTGGTTCCGGCATGCCCGAAAGGTGATTCCGGTCTGTCCGGTAGGTGGTTCCAGCCTGCACGGCATGTGGTTCTGGTACGTCTCAGAGGTGGTTGCGCATGCCCAACAGGTGATTCCGGACTGTCCGCCACATGGTTCTGGCACGTCTGAGAGGTGGTTCCGGCATGCCCGGCAGGTCATCCCAGAGAGTCCTCCAAGTGGTTCTGGCATAACACGCAGGTGATTTTGGCGTGTCTGGCAGGTTGTTCCGTTGTGCTTGGCAGGTGGTTCAGGCTTGGCCGGCAGGTGGTTCCAGACTGTCCAGGACGTGTTTCCAGCCTCTCCGGCAGGTGGTTCTGGTACGTCTGAGAGGTGGTTCCGCCATGGCTGGCAGGTGATTCCGGACCGTCCCCCAGGTGGTTCTGGCATAGCCAGCAGTTAATATTGGCCTGTCCGGCAGGTGGTTCCAGCGAGTCGAACAGGTGGCTCCGGCGTGCTCGGCAGGTGGTTCCGGTCTGTCCGGTAGGTGATTCCGGCGTGTCCGGCACGTGCTTCCGGCACGTCTGAGAGGTGGTTCCGGCATGCGCGACAGGTGATTTCGGAGTGTCCGCCAGGTGGTTCTGGCGTGGCCGGCAGGTGATTTTGGCGTGTCCGGCAGGTGTTTCTGGCGAGTCGAGCAGGTGGCTCCGGCATGCTCGGCAGGTGCTTCCGGCGTCTCCGGCACGTGGTTCTGGTGTGTCTGAGAGCTGGTTCCGGCATGTCCGGCAGATGATTCCGGAGTGTCCGCCAAGTGGTTCTGGCATACCCAGCAGGTGATTTGGGCATGTCAGGTAGGTGGTTCCGGCGAGTCGAGCAGGTGGCTCCGGCGTGCTCGGCAGGTTGTTCAGACGGGTCTGGCAGGTGTTTTCCGTCTGTTCGGGGTGTGGTTCCAGCATCTCATGCACATGGTTCTGGCACGTCTGAGATGTGGTTCCGGCCGGCCCGACAGGTGTTTCCACAGTGTCCGCCAAGTGGTACTGGCGTAGTTGGCAGGTGATTTTGGCATGACCGGCAGGTGGTTCCAGCAAGCCCGGCAGGTGATTCCGAAGTGTTCCCCAACTGGTTGTGGCGTAGCCGGCAGGTGATTTTTGCGTGTCCGGCAGGTGGTTCTGGCGAGTCAGGCAGGTGGTTCCGGCGTGCTCGGCAGGTGCTTCCGGGGTCATTGGCACGTGGTTCTGGCATATCTGAGAGGTAGTTCCGGCATGCCCGGCAGGTGATTCCGGAGTGTTCGCCAAGTGTTTCCAGCGTAGCTGGCAGGTGATTTTGCATGTCCAGCGGTCGTTCCGGCGGGTCGAGCCGGTGGTTCCGGCGTGTCCGGCAGCTGGTTCCAGTCTGTCCGGCAGGTGGCTCTGTGGTGTCCGGCACGATGTTCAGTCTGAGAGGCTGTGCCGGCATGCCCCTCACGTGATTCCGGCTTGTCCCCGAAGTGGTGCTGGTGTAGCGGGCAGGTGATTTTGGCGTGTCCGGCAGGTGGTTCAGGCGAGTTGAGCAGGTGGTTGCGACGTGCTCGGCAGGTGCTTCCGGCGTCTCCGGCACGTGTTTCTGGCACATCTGACTGGTGGTTCCGGCATGCCCAAAAGTTGATTCCGGTCTGTCCGGTAGGTGGTTCCGGCGTGCACGGCACGTGGTTCTGGTACGTGTCAGAGGTGGTTGCGTATGCCCAACAGGTGATTCCGGACTGTCCGCCACGTGCTTCTGGCACGTCTGAGAGGTGGTTCCAACATGCCCGGCAGGTCATTTCGGAGAGTCGTCCAAGTGGTTCTGGCGTAGCCCGCAGGTGATTTTGGCGTGTCCGGCAGGTGGTTCCGCCGTGCTCGGCAGGTGGTTCAGGCATGGCCGTCACGTGGTTCCAGTCTGTCCAGGACGTGTTTCCAGCTTCTCCGGCAGGTGGTTCTGGTACGTCTGAGAGGTGGTTCCGCCATGGCTGGCAGGTGATCCCGGACTGTCCCCCAGGTGGTTCTGGCATAGCCAGCAGTTGATATTGGCCTGTCCGGCAGGTGGTTCCAGCGAGTCGAACAGGTGGCTCCGGCGTTCTTGGCAGGTGGTTCCGGTCTGTCCGGTAGGTGTTTCCGGCGTGTCCGGCACGTGCTTCCGGCACGTCTGAGAGGTGGTTCCGGCATGCGCGGCAGGTGATTCCGTAGTGTCCGCCAGGTGGTTCTGGCATACCCGGCAGGTGATTTTGGCGTGTACGGCAGGTGTTTCTGGCGAGTGGAGCAGGTGGCTCCGCCATGCTCGGCAGGTGCTTCCGGCGTCTCCGGCACTTGGTTCTGGTGTGTCTGAGAGCTGGTTCCGGCATGTCCGGCACATGATTCCGGAGTGTCCGCCAAGTGGTTCTGGCATACCCAGCAGGTGATTTTGGCGTGTCAGGGAGGTGGTACCGGTGAGTCGAGCAGGTGGTTCCGGCGTGCTCAGCAGGTGGTTCAGGCGGTTCTGGCAGGTGGTATCCGTCTGTTCGGGGTGTGGTTCCAGCATCTCATGAACACGTTTCTGGCACGTCTGAGATGTGGTTCCAGCCGGCCCGACAGGTGTTTCCGCAGTGTCCGCCAAGCGGTTCTGGCGTAGTTGGCAGGTGATTTTGGCATGACTGGCAGGTGGTTCCAGCAAGCCTGGCAGGTGATTCCAAAGTGTTCACCAACTGGTTGTGGCGTAGCCGGCAGGTGATTTTTGCGTGATCGGCAGGTGGTTCTGGCGAGTCGAGCAGGTGGTTCCGGCGTGCTCGGCTGGTGCTTCCGGGGTCATTGGCACGGGGTTCTGGCATGTCTGAGAGGTGGTTCCTGCATGCCCGGCAAGTGATTCCGGAGTGTTCGCCAAGTGGTTCTGGCATAGTCGGCAGGTGATTTTGGCATGTCCGGCAGGTGGTTCAGGCGAGTTGAGCAGGTGGTTCCAACGTGCTTGGCAGGTGCTTCCGGCGTCTCCGGCACGTGTTTCTGGCACATCTGACAGGTGGTTCCGGCATGCCCGAAAGGTGATTCTGGTCTGTCCGGTAGGTGGTTCCAGCCTGCACGGCATGTGGTTCTGGTACGTCTCAGAGGTGGTTGCGCATGCCCAACAGGTGATTCCGGACTGTCCGCCACATGGTTCTGGCACGTGTGAGAGGTGGTTCCGGCATGCCCGGCAGGTCATCCCAGAGAGTCCTCCAAGTGGTTGTGGCATAACACGCAGGTGATTTTGGCGTGTCTGGCAGGTTGTTCCGTTGTGCTTGGCAGGTGGTTCAGGCTTGGCCGGCAGGTGGTTCCAGACTGTCCAGGACCTGTTTCCAGCCTCTCCGGCAGGTGGTTCTGGTACGTCTGAGAGGTGGTTCCGCCATGGCTGGCAGGTGATTCCGGACCGTCCCCCAGGTGGTTCTGGCATAGCCAGCAGTTGATATTGGCCTGTCCGGCAGGTGGTTCCAGCGAGTCGAACAGGTGGCTCCGGCGTGCTCGGCAGGTGGTTCCGGTCTGTCCGGTAGGTGATTCCGGCGTGTCCGGCACGTGCTTCCGGCACGTCTGAGAGGTGGTTCCGGCATGCGCGACAGGTGATTTCGGAGTGTCCGCCAGGTGGTACTGGCGTACCCGGCAGGTGATTTTGGCGTGTCCGGAAGGTGTTTCTGGCGAGTCGAGCAGGTGGCTCCGGCATGCTCGGCAGGTGCTTCCGGCGTCTCCGGCACGTGGTTCTGGTGTGTCTGAGAGCTGGTTGCGGCATGTCCGGCAGATGATTCCGGAGTGTCCGCCAAGTGGTTCTGGCATACCCAGCAGGTGATTTGGGCATGTCAGGTAGGTGGTTCCGGCGAGTCGAGCAGGTGGCTCCGGCGTGCTCGGCAGGTTGTTCAGACGGGTCTGGCAGGTGTTTTCCGTCTGTTCGGGGTGTGGTTCCAGCATCTCATGCACATGGTTCTGGCACGTCTGAGATGTGGTTCCGGCCAGCCCGACAGGTGTTTCCACCGTGTCCGCCAAGTGGTACTGGCGTAGTTGGCAGGTGATTTTGGCATGACCGGCAGGTGTTTCCAGCAAGCCCGGCAGGTGATTCCGAAATGTTCCCCAACTGGTTGTGGCGTAGCCGGAAGGTGATTTTTGCGTGTCCGGCAGGTGGTTCTGGCGAGTCGAGCAGGTGGTTCCGGCGTGCTCGGCAGGTGCTTCCGGGGTCATTGGCACGTGGTTCTAGCATATCTGAGAGGTGGTTCCGGCATGCCCGGCAGGTGATTCCGGAGTGTTCGCCAAGTGTTTCCGGCGTAGCCGGCAGGTGATTTTGCATGTCCAGCGGTCGTTCCGGCGGGTCGAGCCGGTGGTTCCGGCGTGTCCGGCAGGTGGTTCCGGTCTGTCCGGCAGGTGGTTCTGTGGTGTCCGGCACGAGGTTCAGTTTGAGAGGCTGTGCCGGCATGCCCCTCACGTGATTCCGGCTTGTCCCCGAAGTGGTGCTGGTGTAGCGGGCAGGTGATTTTGGCGTGTCCGGCAGGTGGTTCAGGCGAGCTGAGCAGGTGGTTGCGACGTGCTCGGCAGGTGCTTCCGGCGTCTCCGGCACGTGTTTCTGGCACATCTGACTGGTGGTTCCAGCATGCCCAAAAGTTGATTCCGGTCTGTCCGGTAGGTGGTTCCGGCGTGCACGGCACGTGGTTCTGGTACGTCTCAGAGGTGGTTGCGTATGCCCAACAGGTGATTCCGGACTGTCCGCCACGTGCTTCTGGCACGTGTGAGAGGTGGTTCCAACATGCCCGGCAGGTCATTTCGGAGAGTCGTCCAAGTGGTTCTGGCGTAGCCCGCAGGTGATTTTGGCGTGTCCGGCAGGTGGTTCCGCCGTGCTCGGCAGGTGGTTCAGGCATGGCCGTCACGTGGTTCCAGTCTGTCCAGGACGTGTTTCCAGCTTCTCCGGCAGGTGGTTCTGGTACGTCTGAGAGGTGGTTCCGCCATGGCTGGCAGGTGATCCCGGACTGTCCCCCAGGTGGTTCTGGCATAGCCAGCAGTTGATATTGGCCTGTTCGGCAGGTGGTTCCAGCGAGTCGAACAGGTGGCTTGGGCGTTCTTGGCAGGTGGTTCCGGTCTGTCCGGTAGGTGTTTCCGGCGTGTCTGGCACGTGCTTCCGGCACGTCTGAGAGGTGGTTCCGGCATGCGCGGCAGATGATTCCGTAGTGTCCGCCAGGTGGTTCTGGCATACCCGGCAGGTGATTTTGGCGTGTCCGGCAGGTGTTTCTGGCGAGTCGAGCAGGTGGCTCCGCCATGCTCGGCAGGTGCTTCCGGCGTCTCCGGCACTTGGTTCTGGTGTGTCTGAGAGCTGGTTCCGGCATGTCCGGCACATGATTCTGGAGTGTCCGCCAAGTGGTTCTGGCATACCCAGCAGGTGATTTTGGCGTGTCAGGGAGGTGGTACCGGTGAGTCGAGCAGGTGGTTCCGGCGTGCTCAGCAGGTGGTTCAGGCGGTTCTGGCAGGTGGTATCCGTCTGTTCGGGGTGTGGTTCCAGCATCTCATGAACACGTTTCTGGAAGTCTGAGATGTGGTTCCAGCCGGCCCGACAGGTGTTTCCGCAGTGTCCGCCAAGCGGTTCTGGCGTAGTTGGCAGGTGATTTTGGCATGACTGGCAGGTGGTTCCAGCAAGCCTGGCAGGTGATTCCAAAGTGTTCACCAACTGGTTGTGGCGTAGCCGGCAGGTGATTTTTGCGTGATCGGCAGGTGGTTCCGGCGAGTCGAGCAGGTGGTTCCGGCGTGCTCGGCTGGTGCTTCCGGGGTCATTGGCACGGGGTTCTGGCATGTCTGAGAGGTGGTTCCTGCATGCCCGGCAAGTGATTCCGGAGTGTTCGCCAAGTGGTTCTGGCGTAGTCGGCAGGTGATTTTGGCATGTCCGGCAGGTGGTTCAGGCGAGTTGAGCAGGTGGTTCCAACGTGCTTGGCAGGTGCTTCCGGCGTCTCCGGCACGTGTTTCTGGCACATCTGACAGGTGGTTCCGGCATGCCCGAAAGGTGATTCCGGTCTGTCCGGTAGGTGGTTCCAGCCTGCACGGCATGTGGTTCTGGTACGTCTCAGAGGTGGTTGCGCATGCCCAACAGGTGATTCCGGACTGTCCGCCACATGGTTCTGGCACGTGTGAGAGGTGGTTCCGGCATGCCCGGCAGGTCATCCCAGAGAGTCCTCCAAGCGGTTCTGGCATAACACGCAGGTGATTTTGGCGTGTCTGGCAGGTTGTTCCGTTGTGCTTGGCAGGTGGTTCAGGCTTGGCCGGCAGGTGGTTCCAGACTGTCCAAGACGTGTTTCCAGCCTCTCCGGCAGGTGGTTCTGGTACGTCTGAGAGGTGGTTCCGCCATGGCTGGCAGGTGATTCCGGACCGTCCCCCAGGTGGTTCTGGCATAGCCAGCAGTTAATATTGGCCTGTCCGGCAGGTGGTTCCAGCGAGTCGAACAGGTGGCTCCGGCGTGCTCGGCAGGTGGTTCCGGTCTGTCCGGTAGGTGATTCCGGCGTGTCCGGCACGTGCTTCCGGCACGTCTGAGAGGTGGTTCCGGCATGCGCGACAGGTGATTTCGGAGTGTCCGCCAGGTGGTACTGGCGTACCCGGCAGGTGATTTTGGCGTGTCCGGCAGGTGTTTCTGGCGAGTCGAGCAGGTGGCTCCGGCATGCTCGGCAGGTGCTTCCGGCGTCTCCGGCACTTGGTTCTGGTGTGTCTGAGAGCTGGTTCCGGCATGTCCGGCACATGATTCTGGAGTGTCCGCCAAGTGGTTCTGGCATACCCAGCAGGTGATTTTGGCGTGTCAGGGAGGTGGTACCGGTGAGTCGAGCAGGTGGTTCCGGCGTGCTCAGCAGGTGGTTCAGGCGGTTCTGGCAGGTGGTATCCGTCTGTTCGGGGTGTGGTTCCAGCATCTCATGAACACGTTTCTGGCACGTCTGAGATGTGGTTCCAGCCGGCCCGACAGGTGTTTCCGCAGTGTCCGCCAAGCGGTTCTGGCGTAGTTGGCAGGTGATTTTGGCATGACTGGCAGGTGGTTCCAGCAAGCCTGGCAGGTGATTCCAAAGTGTTCACCAACTGGTTGTGGCGTAGCCGGCAGGTGATTTTTGCGTGATCGGCAGGTGGTTCTGGCGAGTCGAGCAGGTGGTTCCGGCGTGCTCGGCTGGTGCTTCCGGGGTCATTGGCACGGGGTTCTGGCATGTCTGAGAGGTGGTTCCTGCATGCCCGGCAAGTGATTCCGGAGTGTTCGCCAAGTGGTTCTGGCATAGTCGGCAGGTGATTTTGGCATGTCCGGCAGGTGGTTCAGGCGAGTTGAGCAGGTGGTTCCAACGTGCTTGGCAGGTGCTTCCGGCGTCTCCGGCACGTGTTTCTGGCACATCTGAGAGGTGGTTCCGGCATGCCCGAAAGGTGATTCCGGTCTGTCCGGTAGGTGGTTCCAGCCTGCACGGCATGTGGTTCTGGTACGTCTCAGAGGTGGTTGCGCATGCCCAACAGGTGATTCCGGACTGTCCGCCACATGGTTCTGGCACGTGTGAGAGGTGGTTCCGGCATGCCCGGCAGGTCATCCCAGAGAGTCCTCCAAGCGGTTCTGGCATAACACGCAGGTGATTTTGGCGTGTCTGGCAGGTTGTTCCGTTGTGCTTGGCAGGTGGTTCAGGCTTGGCCGGCAGGTGGTTCCAGACTGTCCAAGACGTGTTTCCAGCCTCTCCGGCAGGTGGTTCTGGTACGTCTGAGAGGTGGTTCCGCCATGGCTGGCAGGTGATTCCGGACCGTCCCCCAGGTGGTTCTGGCATAGCCAGCAGTTAATATTGGCCTGTCCGGCAGGTGGTTCCAGCGAGTCGAACAGGTGGCTCCGGCGTGCTCGGCAGGTGGTTCCGGTCTGTCCGGTAGGTGATTCCGGCGTGTCCGGCACGTGCTTCCGGCACGTCTGAGAGGTGGTTCCGGCATGCGCGACAGGTGATTTCGGAGTGTCCGCCAGGTGGTTCTGGTGTACCCGGCAGGTGATTTTGGCGTGTGCGGCAGGTGTTTCTGGCGAGTCGAGCAGGTGGCTCCGGCATGCTCGGCAGGTGCTTCCGGCGTCTCCGGCACGTGGTTCTGGTGTGTCTGAGAGCTGGTTGCGGCATGTCCGGCAGATGATTCCGGAGTGTCCGCCAAGTGGTTCTGGGATACCCAGCAGGTGAATTGGGCATGTCAGGTAGGTGGTTCCGGCGAGTCGAGAAGGTGGCTCCGGCGTGCTCGGCAGGTTGTTCAGACGGGTCTGGCAGGTGTTTTCCGTCTGTTCGGGGTGTGGTTCCAGCATCTCATGCACATGGTTCTGGCACGTCTGAGATGTGGTTCCGGCCAGCCCGACAGGTGTTTCCACCGTGTCCGCCAAGTGGTACTGGCGTAGTTGGCAGGTGATTTTGGCATGACCGCCAGGCGGTTGCAGCAAGCCCGGCAGGTGATTCCAAAGTGTTCCCCAACTGGTTGTGGCGTAGCCGGCAGGTGATTTTTGCGTGTCCGGCAGGTGGTTCTGGCGAGTCGAGCAGGTGGTTCCGGCGTGCTCGGCAGGTGCTTCCGGGGTCATTGGCACGTGGTTCTGGCATATCTGAGAGGTAGTTCCGGCATGCCCGGCAGGTTTTACCGGAGTGTTCGCCAAGTGTTTCCGGCTTAGCTGGCAGGTGATTTTGCATGTGCAGCGGTCGTTTCGGCGGGTCGAGCCGGTGGTTCCGGCGTGTCCGGCAGCTGGTTCCGGTCTGTCCGGCAGGTGGCTCTGTGGTGTCCAGCACGAGGTTCAGTCTGAGAGGCTGTGCCGGCATGCCCCTCTCGTGATTCCGGCTTGTCCCCGAAGTGGTGCTGGTGTAGCGGGCAGGTGATTTTGGCGTGTCCGGCAGGTGGTTCAGGCGAGTTGAGCAGGTGGTTGCGACGTGCTCGGCAGGTGCTTCCGGCGTCTCCGGCACGTGTTTCTGGCACATCTGACTGGTGGTTCCGGCATGCCCAAAAGTTGATTCCGGTCTGTCCGGTAGGTGGTTCCGGCGTGCACGGCACGTGGTTCTGGTACGTGTCAGAGGTGGTTGCGTATGCCCAACAGGTGATTCCGGACTGTCCGCCACGTGCTTCTGGCACGTGTGAGAGGTGGTTCCAACATGCCCGGCAGGTCATTTCGGAGAGTCGTCCAAGTGGTTCTGGCGTAGCCCGCAGGTGATTTTGGCGTGTCCGGCAGGTGGTTCCGCCGTGCTCGGCAGGTGGTTCAGGCATGGCCGTCACGTGGTTCCAGTCTGTCCAGGACGTGTTTCCAGCTTCTCCGGCAGGTGGTTCCGGTACGTCTGAGAGGTGGTTCCGCCATGGCTGGCAGGTGATCCCGGACTGTCCCCCAGGTGGTTCTGGCATAGCCAGCAGTTGATATTGGCCAGTCCGGCAGGTGGTTCCAGCGAGTCGAACAGGTGGCTCCGGCGTTCTTGGCAGGTGGTTCCGGTCTGTCCCGTAGGTGTTTCCGGCGTGTCTGGCACGTGCTTCCGGCACGTCTGAGAGGTGGTTCCGGCATGCGCGGCAGATGATTCCGTAGTGTCCGCCAGGTGGTTCTGGCATACCCGGCAGGTGATTTTGGCGTGTCCGGCAGGTGTTTCTGGCGAGTCGAGCAGGTGGCTCCGGCATGCTCGGCAGGTGCTTCCGGCGTCTCCGGCACTTGGTTCTGGTGTGTCTGAGAGCTGGTTCCGGCATGTCCGGCACATGATTCCGGAGTGTCCGCCAAGTGGTTCTGGCATACCCAGCAGGTGATTTTGGCGTGTCAGGGAGGTGGTACCGGTGAGTCGAGCAGGTGGTTCCGGCGTGCTCAGCAGGTGGTTCAGCGGTTCTGGCAGGTGGTATCCGTCTGTTCGGGGTGTGGTTCCAGCATCTCATGAACACGTTTCCGAAACATCTGAGATGTGGTTCCGGCAGGCCCGACAGGTGTTTCCGCAGTGTCCGCCAAGCGGTTCTGGCGTAGGTGGCAGGTGATTTTGGCATGACTGGCAGGTGGTTCCAGCAAGCCTGGCAGGTGATTCCAAAGTGTTCACCAACTGGTTGTGGCGTAGCCGGCAGGTGATTTTTGCTTGATCGGCAGGTGGTTCTGGCGAGTCGAGCAGGTGGTTCCGGCGTGCTCGGCTGGTGCTTCCGGGGTCATTGGCACAGGGTTCTGGCATGTCTGAGAGGTGGTTCCTGCATGCCCGGCAAGTGATTCCAGAGTTTTCGCCAAGTGGTTCTGGCATAGTCGGCAGGTGATTTTGGCATGTCCGGCAGGTGGTTCAGGCGAGTTGAGCAGGTGGTTCCAACGTGCTTGGCAGGTGCTTCCGGCGTCTCCGGCACGTGTTTCTGGCACATCTGACAGGTGGTTCCGGCATGCCCGAAAGGTGATTCCGGTCTGTCCGGTAGGTGGTTCCAGCCTGCACGGCATGTGGTTCTGGTACGTCTCAGAGGTGGTTGCGCATGCCCAACAGGTGATTCCGGACTGTCCGCCACATGGTTCTGGCACGTGTGAGAGGTGGTTCCGGCATGCCCGGCAGGTCATCCCAGAGAGTCCTCCAAGTGGTTGTGGCATAACACGCAGGTGATTTTGGCGTGTCTGGCAGGTTGTTCCGTTGTGCTTGGCAGGTGGTTCAGGCTTGGCCGGCAGGTGGTTCCAGACTGTCCAAGACGTGTTTCCAGCCTCTCCGGCAGGTGGTTCTGGTACGTCTGAGAGGTGGTTCCGCCATGGCTGGCAGGTGATTCCGGACCGTCCCCCAGGTGGTTCTGGCATAGCCAGCAGTTAATATTGGCCTGTCCGGCAGGTGGTTCCAGCGAGTCGAACAGGTGGCTCCGGCGTGCTCGGCAGGTGGTTCCGGTCTGTCCGGTAGGTGATTCCGGCCTGTCAGGCACGTGCTTCCGGCACGTCTGAGAGGTGGTTCCGGCATGCGCGACAGGTGATTTCGGAGTGTCCGCCAGGTGGTTCTGGCGTACCCGGCAGGTGATTTTGGCGTGTCCGGCAGGTGTTTCTGGCGAGTCGAGCAGGTGGCTCCGGCATGCTCGGCAGGTGCTTCCGGCGTCTCCGGCACGTGGTTCTGGTGTGTCTGAGAGCTGGTTCCGGCATGTCCGGCAGATGATTCCGGAGTGTCCGCCAAGTGGTTCTGGGATACCCAGCAGGTGATTTGGGCATGTCAGGAAGGTGGTTCCGGCGAGTCGAGCAGGTGGCTCCGGCGTGCTCGGCAGGTTGTTCAGACGGGTCTGGCAGGTGTTTTCCGTCTGTTCGGGGTTTGGTTCCAGCATCTCATGCACATGGTTCTGGCACGTCTGAGATGTGGTTCCGGCCGGCCCGACAGGTGTTTCCACAATGTCCGCCAAGTGGTACTGGCGTAGTTGGCAGGTGATTTTGGCATGACCGGCAGGTGGTTCCAGCAAGCCCGGCAGGTGATTCCGAAGTGTTCCCCAACTGGTTGTGGCGTAGCCGGCAGGTGATTTTTGCGTGTCCGGCAGGTGGTTCTGGCGAGTCGAGCAGGTGGTTCCGGCGTGCTCGGCAGGTGCTTCCGGGGTCATTGGCACGTGGTTCTGGCATATCTGAGAGGTGGTTCCGGCATGCCCGGCAGGTGATTCCGGAGTGTTCGCCAAGTGTTTCCGGCGTAGCCGGCAGGTGATTTTGCATGTCCAGCGGTCGTTCCGGCGGGTCGAGCCGGTGGTTCTGGCGTGTCCGGCAGGTGGTTCCGGTCTGTCCGGCAGGTGGTTCTGTGGTGTCCGGCACGAGGTTCAGTCTGAGAGGCTGTGCCGGCATGCCCCTCACGTGATTCCGGCTTGACCCCGAAGTGGTGCTGGTGTAGCGGGCAGGTGATTTTGGAGTGTCCGGCAGGTGATTCCGGAGTGTTCGCCAAGTGTTTCCGGCGTAGCCGGCAGGTGATTTTGCATGTCCAGCGGTCGTTCCGGCGGGTCGAGCCGGTGGTTCTGGCGTGTCCGGCACGTGGTTCCGGTCTGTCCGGCAGGTGGTTCTGTGGTGTCCGGCACGAGGTTCAGTCTGAGAGGCTGTGCCGGCATGCCCCTCACGTGATTCCGGCTTGACCCCGAAGTGGTGCTGGTGTAGCCGGCAGGTGATTTTTGCGTGATCGGCAGGTGGTTCTGGCGAGTCGAGCAGGTGGTTCCGGCGTGCTCGGCTGGTGCTTCCGGGGTCATTGGCACGGGGTTCTGGCATGTCTGAGAGGTGGTTCCTGCATGCCCGGCAAGTGATTCCGGAGTGTTCGCCAAGTGGTTCTGGCATAGTCGGCAGGTGATTTTGGCATGTCCGGCAGGTGGTTCAGGCGAGTTGAGCAGGTGGTTCCAACGTGCTTGGCAGGTGCTTCCGGCGTCTCCGGCACGTGTTTCTGGCACATCTGACAGGTGGTTCCGGCATGCCCGAAAGGTGATTCCGGTCTGTCCGGTAGGTGGTTCCAGCCTGCACGGCATGTGGTTCTGGTACGTCTCAGAGGTGGTTGCGCATGCCCAACAGGTGATTCCGGACTGTCCGCCACATGGTTCTGGCACGTCTGAGAGGTGGTTCCGGCATGCCCGGCAGGTCATCCCAGAGAGTCCTCCAAGTGGTTCTGGCATAACACGCAGGTGATTTTGGCGTGTCTGGCAGGTTGTTCCGTTGTGCTTGGCAGGTGGTTCAGGCTTGGCCGGCAGGTGGTTCCAGACTTTCCAGGACGTGTTTCCAGCTTCTCCGGCAGGTGGTTCTGGTACGTCTGAGAGATGGTTCCGCCATGGCTGGCAGGTGATTCCGGACCGTCCCCCAGGTGGTTCTGGCATAGCCAGCAGTTGATATTGGCCTGTCCGGCAGGTGGTTCCAGCGAGTCAAACAGGTGGCTCCGGCGTACTCGGCAGGTGGTTCCTGTCTTTCCGATAGGTGATTCCGGCCTGTCCGGCACGTGCTTCCGGCACGTCTGAGAGGTTGTTCCGGCATGCGCGACAGGTGATTTCGGAGTGTCCGCCAGGTGGTTCTGGCGTACCCGGCAGGTGATTTTGGCGTGTCCGGCAGGTGTTTCTGGCGAGTCGAGCAGGTGGCTCCGGCATGCTCGGCAGGTGCTTCCGGCGTCTCCGGCACGTGGTTCTGGTGTGTCTGTGAGCTGGTTCCGGCATGTCCGGCAGATGATTCCGGAGTGTCCGCCAAGTGGTTCTGGCATACCCGGCTGGTGATTTTGGCATGTCAGGTAGGTGGTTCCGGCGAGTCGAGCAGGTGTCTCCGGCGTGCTAGGCAGCTTGTTCAGACGGGTCTGGCAGGTGTTTTCCGTCTGTTCGGGGTGTGGTTCCAGCATCTCATGCACATGGTTCTGGCACGTCTGAGATGTGGTTCCGGCCGGCCCGACAGGTGTTTCCACAGTGTCCGCCAAGTGGTACTGGCGTAGTTGGCAGGTGATTTTGGCATGATCGGCAGGTGGTTGCAGCAAGCCCGGCAGGTGATTCCGAAGTGTTCCCCAACTGTTTGTGGCGTTGCCGGCAGGTGATTTTTGCGTGTCCGGCAGGTGGTTCTGGCGAGTCGAGCAGGTGGTTCCGGCGTGCTTCCGGGGTCATTGGCACGTGGTTCTGGCATATCTGAGAGGTGGTTCCGGCATGCCCGGCAGGTGATTCCGGAGTGTTCGCCAAGTGTTTCCGGCGTAGCCGGCAGGTGATTTTGCATGTCCAGCGGTCGTTCCGGCGGGTCGAGCCGGTGGTTCTGGCGTGTCCGGCAGGTGGTTCCGGTCTGTCCGGCAGGTGGTTCTGTGGTGTCCGGCACGAGGTTCAGTCTGAGAGGCTGTGCCGGCATGCCCCTCACGTGATTCCGGCTTGTCCCCGAAGTGGTGCTGGTGTAGCGGGCAGGTGATTTTGGCGTGTCCGGCAGGTGGTTCAGGCGAGTTGAGCAGGTGGTTGCGACGTGCTCGGCAGGTGCTTCCGGCGTCTCCGGCACGTGTTTCTGGCACATCTGACTGGTGGTTCCGGCATGCCCAAAAGTTGATTCCGGTCTGTCCGGTAGGTGGTTCCGGCGTGCACGGGACGTGGTTCTGGTACGTCTCAGAGGTGGTTGCGTATGCCCAACAGGTGATTCCGGACTGTCCGCCACGTGCTTCTGGCACGTCTGAGAGGTGGTTCCAACATGCCCGGCAGGTCATTTCGGAGAGTCGTCCAAGTGGTTCTGGCGTAGCCCGCAGGTGATTTTGGCGTGTCCGGCAGGTGGTTCCGCCGTGCTCGGCAGGTGGTTCAGGCATGGCCGTCACGTGGTTCCTGTCTGTCCAGGACGTGTTTCCAGCTTCTCCGGCAGGTGGTTCTGGTACGTCTGAGAGGTGGTTCCGCCATGGCTGGCAGGTGATCCCGGACTGTCCCCCAGGTGGTTCTGGCATAGCCAGCAGTTGATATTGGCCTGTCCGGCAGGTGGTTCCAGCGAGTCGAACAGGTGGCTCCGGCGTTCTTGGCAGGTGGTTCCGGTCTGTCCGGTAGGTGTTTCCGGCGTGTCTGGCACGTGCCTCCGGCTCGTCTGAGAGGTGGTTCCGGCATGCGCGGCAGATGATTCCGTAGTGTCCGCCAGGTGGTTCTGGCATACCCGGCAGGTGATTTTGGCGTGTCCGGCAGGTGTTTCTGGCGAGTCGAGCAGGTGGCTCCGGCATGCTCGGCAGGTGCTTCCGGCGTCTCCGGCACTTGGTTCTGGTGTGTCTGAGAGCTGGTTCCGGCATGTCCGGCAGATGATTCCGGAGTGTCCGCCAAGTGGTTCTGGCATACCCAGCAGGTGATTTTGGCGTGTCAGGGAGGTGGTACCGGTGAGTCGAGCAGGTGGTTCCGGCGTGCTCAGCAGGTGGTTCAGGCGGTTCTGGCAGGTGGTATCCGTCTGTTCGGGGTGTGGTTCCAGCATCTCATGAACACGTTTCTGGCACGTCTGAGATGTGGTTCCAGCCGGCCCGACAGGTGTTTCCGCAGTGTCCGCCAAGCGGTTCTGGCGTAGTTGGCAGGTGATTTTGGCATGACTGGCAGGTGGTTCCAGCAAGCCTGGCAGGTGATTCCAAAGTGTTCACCAACTGGTTGTGGCGTAGCCGGCAGGTGATTTTTGCGTGATCGGCAGGTGGTTCTGGCGAGTCGAGCAGGTGGTTCCGGCGTGCTCGGCTGGTGCTTCCGGGGTCATTGGCACGGGGTTCTGGCATGTCTGAGAGGTGGTTCCTGCATGCCCGGCAAGTGATTCCGGAGTGTTCGCCAAGTGGTTCTGGCATAGTCGGCAGGTGATTTTGGCATGTCCGGCAGGTGGTTCAGGCGAGTTGAGCAGGTGGTTCCAACGTGCTCGGCAGGTGCTTCCGGCGTCTCCGGCACGTGTTTCTGGCACATCTGACAGGTGGTTCCGGCATGCCCGAAAGGTGATTCCGGTCTGTCCGGTAGGTGGTTCCAGCCTGCACGGCATGTGGTTCTGGTACGTCTCAGAGGTGGTTGCGCATGCCCAACAGGTGATTCCGGACTGTCCGCCACATGGTTCTGGCACGTCTGAGAGGTGGTTCCGGCATGCCCGGCAGGTCATCCCAGAGAGTCCTCCAAGTGGTTCTGGCATAACACGCAGGTGATTTTGGCGTGTCTGGCAGGTTGTTCCGTTGTGCTTGGCAGGTGGTTCAGGCTTGGCCGGCAGGTGGTTCCAGACTTTCCAGGACGTGTTTCCAGCTTCTCCGGCAGGTGGTTCTGGTACGTCTGAGAGGTGGTTCCGCCATGGCTGGCAGGTGATTCCGGACCGTCCCCCAGGTGGTTCTGGCATAGCCAGCAGTTGATATTGGCCTGTCCGGCAGGTGGTTCCAGCGAGTCAAACAGGTGGCTCCGGCGTACTCGGCAGGTGGTTCCTGTCTTTCCGATAGGTGATTCCGGCCTGTCCGGCACGTGCTTCCGGCACGTCTGAGAGGTTGTTCCGGCATGCGCGACAGGTGATTTCGGAGTGTCCGCCAGGTGGTTCTGGCGTACCCGGCAGGTGATTTTGGCGTGTCCGGCAGGTGTTTCTGGCGAGTCGAGCAGGTGGCTCCGGCATGCTCGGCAGGTGCTTCCGGCGTCTCCGGCACGTGGTTCTGGTGTGTCTGTGAGCTGGTTCCGGCATGTCCGGCAGATGATTCCGGAGTGTCCGCCAAGTGGTTCTGGCATACCCGGCTGGTGATTTTGGCATGTCAGGTAGGTGGTTCCGGCGAGTCGAGCAGGTGTCTCCGGCGTGCTAGGCAGCTTGTTCAGACGGGTCTGGCAGGTGTTTTCCGTCTGTTCGGGGTGTGGTTCCAGCATCTCATGCACATGGTTCTGGCACGTCTGAGATGTGGTTCCGGCCGGCCCGACAGGTGTTTCCACAGTGTCCGCCAAGTGGTACTGGCGTAGTTGGCAGGTGATTTTGGCATGATCGGCAGGTGGTTGCAGCAAGCCCGGCAGGTGATTCCGAAGTGTTCCCCAACTGTTTGTGGCGTTGCCGGCAGGTGATTTTTGCGTGTCCGGCAGGTGGTTCTGGCGAGTCGAGCAGGTGGTTCCGGCGTGCTTCCGGGGTCATTGGCACGTGGTTCTGGCATATCTGAGAGGTGGTTCCGGCATGCCCGGCAGGTGATTCCGGAGTGTTCGCCAAGTGTTTCCGGCGTAGCCGGCAGGTGATTTTGCATGTCCAGCGGTCGTTCCGGCGGGTCGAGCCGGTGGTTCCGGCGTGTCCGGCAGCTGGTTCCGGTCTGTCCGGCAGGTGGTTCTGTGGTGTCCGGCACGAGGTTCAGTCTGAGAGGCTGTGCCGGCATGCCCCTCACGTGATTCCGGCTTGTCCCCGAAGTGGTGCTGGTGTAGCGGGCAGGTGATTTTGGCGTGTCCGGCAGGTGGTTCAGGCGAGTTGAGCAGGTGGTTGCGACGTGCTCGGCAGGTGCTTCCGGCGTCTCCGGCACGTGTTTCTGGCACATCTGACTGGTGGTTCCGGCATGCCCAAAAGTTGATTCCGGTCTGTCCGGTAGGTGGTTCCGGCGTGCACGGCACGTGGTTCTGGTACGTGTCAGAGGTGGTTGCGTATGCCCAACAGGTGATTCCGGACTGTCCGCCACGTGCTTCTGGCACGTCTGAGAGGTGGTTCCAACATGCCCGGCAGGTCATTTCGGAGAGTCGTCCAAGTGGTTCTGGCGTAGCCCGCAGGTGATTTTGGCGTGTCCGGCAGGTGGTTCCGCCGTGCTCGGCAGGTGGTTCAGGCATGGCCGTCACGTGGTTCCAGTCTGTCCAGGACGTGTTTCCAGCTTCTCCGGCAGGTGGTTCTGGTACGTCTGAGAGGTGGTTCCGCCATGGCTGGCAGGTGATCCCGGACTGTCCCCCAGGTGGTTCTGGCATAGCCAGCAGTTGATATTGGCCTGTCCGGCAGGTGGTTCCAGCGAGTCGAACAGGTGGCTCCGGCGTTCTTGGCAGGTGGTTCCGGTCTGTCCGGTAGGTGTTTCCGGCGTGTCTGGCACGTGCTTCCGGCACGTCTGAGAGGTGGTTCCGGCATGCGCGGCAGATGATTCCGTAGTGTCCGCCAGGTGGTTCTGGCATACCCGGCAGGTGATTTTGGCGTGTCCGGCAGGTGTTTCTGGCGAGTCGAGCAGGTGGCTCCGGCATGCTCGGCAGGTGCTTCCGGCGTCTCCGGCACTTGGTTCTGGTGTGTCTGAGAGCTGGTTCCGGCATGTCCGGCACATGATTCCGGAGTGTCCGCCAAGTGGTTCTGGCATACCCAGCAGGTGATTTTGGCGTGTCAGGGAGGTGGTACCGGTGAGTCGAGCAGGTGGTTCCGGCGTGCTCAGCAGGTGGTTCAGGCGGTTCTGGCAGGTGGTATCCGTCTGTTCGGGGTGTGGTTCCAGCATCTCATGAACACGTTTCTGGCACGTCTGAGATGTGGTTCCAGCCGGCCCGACAGGTGTTTCCGCAGTGTCCGCCAAGCGGTTCTGGCGTAGTTGGCAGGTGATTTTGGCATGACTGGCAGGTGGTTCCAGCAAGCCTGGCAGGTGATTCCAAAGTGTTCACCAACTGGTTGTGGCGTAGCCGGCAGGTGATTTTTGCGTGATCGGCAGGTGGTTCTGGCGAGTCGAGCAGGTGGTTCCGGCGTGCTCGGCTGGTGCTTCCGGGGTCATTGGCACGGGGTTCTGGCATGTCTGAGAGGTGGTTCCTGCATGCCCGGCAAGTGATTCCGGAGTGTTCGCCAAGTGGTTCTGGCATAGTCGGCAGGTGATTTTGGCATGTCCGGCAGGTGGTTCAGGCGAGTTGAGCAGGTGGTTCCAACGTGCTTGGCAGGTGCTTCCGGCGTCTCCGGCACGTGTTTCTGGCACATCTGACAGGTGGTTCCGGCATGCCCGAAAGGTGATTCCGGTCTGTCCGGTAGGTGGTTCCAGCCTGCACGGCATGTGGTTCTGGTACGTCTCAGAGGTGGTTGCGCATGCCCAACAGGTGATTCCGGACTGTCCGCCACATGGTTCTGGCACGTCTGAGAGGTGGTTCCGGCATGCCCGGCAGGTCATCCCAGAGAGTCCTCCAAGTGGTTCTGGCATAACACGCAGGTGATTTTGGCGTGTCTGGCAGGTTGTTCCGTTGTGCTTGGCAGGTGGTTCAGGCTTGGCCGGCAGGTGGTTCCAGACTGTCCAGGACGTGTTTCCAGCCTCTCCGGCAGGTGGTTCTGGTACGTCTGAGAGGTGGTTCCGCCATGGCTGGCAGGTGATTCCGGACCGTCCCCCAGGTGGTTCTGGCATAGCCAGCAGTTGATATTGGCCTGTCCGGCAGGTGGTTCCAGCGAGTCGAACAGGTGGCTCCGGCGTGCTCGGCAGGTGGTTCCGGTCTGTCCGGTAGGTGATTCCGGCGTGTCCGGCACGTGCTTCCGGCACGTCTGAGAGGTGGTTCCGGCATGCGCGACAGGTGGTTTCGGAGTGTCCGCCAGGTGGTTCTGGCGTACCCGGCAGGTGATTTTGGCGTGTCCGGCAGGTGTTTCTGGCGAGTCGAGCAGGTAGCTCCGGCATGCTCGGCAGGTGCTTCCGGCGTCTCCGGCACGTGGTTCTGGTGTGTCTGAGAGCTGGTTCCGGCATGTCCGGCAGATGATTCCGGAGTGTCCGCCAAGTGGTTCTGGCATACCCGGCTGGTGATTTTGGCATGTCAGGTAGGTGGTTCCGGCGAGTCGAGCAGGTGTCTCCGGCGTGCTAGGCAGGTTGTTCAGACGGGTCTGGCAGGTGTTTTCCGTCTGTTCGGGGTGTGGTTCCAGCATCTCATGCACATGGTTCTGGCACGTCTGAGATGTGGTTCCGGCCGGCCCGACAGGTGTTTCCACAGTGTCCGCCAAGTGGTACTGGCGTAGTTGGCAGGTGATTTTGGCATGATCGGCAGGTGGTTGCAGCAAGCCCGGCAGGTGATTCCGAAGTGTTCCCCAACTGTTTGTGGCGTTGCCGGCAGGTGATTTTTGCGTGTCCGGCAGGTGGTTCTGGCGAGTCGAGCAGGTGGTTCCGGCGTGCTTCCGGGGTCATTGGCACGTGGTTCTGGCATATCTGAGAGGTGGTTCCGGCATGCCCGGCAGGTGATTCCGGAGTGTTCGCCAAGTGTTTCCGGCGTAGCCGGCAGGTGATTTTGCATGTCCAGCGGTCGTTCCGGCGGGTCGAGCCGGTGGTTCCGGCGTGTCCGGCAGCTGGTTCCGGTCTGTGCGGCAGGTGGTTCTGTGGTGTCCGGCACGAGGTTCAGTCTGAGAGGCTGTGCCGGCATGCCCCTCACGTGATTCCGGCTTGTCCCCGAAGTGGTGCTGGTGTAGCGGGCAGGTGATTTTGGCGTGTCCGGCAGGTGGTTCAGGCGAGTTGAGCAGGTGGTTGCGACGTGCTCGGCAGGTGCTTCCGGCGTCTCCGGCACGTGTTTCTGGCACATCTGACTGGTGGTTCCGGCATGCCCAAAAGTTGATTCCGGTCTGTCCGGTAGGTGGTTCCGGCGTGCACGGCACGTGGTTCTGGTACGTGTCAGAGGTGGTTGCGTATGCCCAACAGGTGATTCCGGACTGTCCGCCACGTGCTTCTGGCACGTCTGAGAGGTGGTTCCAACATGCCCGGCAGGTCATTTCGGAGAGTCGTCCAAGTGGTTCTGGCGTAGCCCGCAGGTGATTTTGGCGTGTCCGGCAGGTGGTTCCGCCGTGCTCGGCAGGTGGTTCAGGCATGGCCGTCACGTGGTTCCAGTCTGTCCAGGACGTGTTTCCAGCTTCTCCGGCAGGTGGTTCTGGTACGTCTGAGAGGTGGTTCCGCCATGGCTGGCAGGTGATCCCGGACTGTCCCCCAGGTGGTTCTGGCATAGCCAGCAGTTGATATTGGCCTGTCCGGCAGGTGGTTCCAGCGAGTCGAACAGGTGGCTCCGGCGTTCTTGGCAGGTGGTTCCGGTCTGTCCGGTAGGTGTTTCCGGCGTGTCTGGCACGTGCTTCCGGCACGTCTGAGAGGTGGTTCCGGCATGCGCGGCAGATGATTCCGTAGTGTCCGCCAGGTGGTTCTGGCATACCCGGCAGGTGATTTTGGCGTGTCCGGCAGGTGTTTCTGGCGAGTCGAGCAGGTGGCTCCGGCATGCTCGGCAGGTGCTTCCGGCGTCTCCGGCACTTGGTTCTGGTGTGTCTGAGAGCTGGTTCCGGCATGTCCGGCACATGATTCTGGAGTGTCCGCCAAGTGGTTCTGGCATACCCAGCAGGTGATTTTGGCGTGTCAGGGAGGTGGTACCGGTGAGTCGAGCAGGTGGTTCCGGCGTGCTCAGCAGGTGGTTCAGGCGGTTCTGGCAGGTGGTATCCGTCTGTTCGGGGTGTGGTTCCAGCATCTCATGAACACGTTTCTGGCACGTCTGAGATGTGGTTCCAGCCGGCCCGACAGGTGTTTCCGCAGTGTCCGCCAAGCGGTTCTGGCGTAGTTGGCAGGTGATTTTGGCATGACTGGCAGGTGGTTCCAGCAAGCCTGGCAGGTGATTCCAAAGTGTTCACCAACTGGTTGTGGCGTAGCCGGCAGGTGATTTTTGCGTGATCGGCAGGTGGTTCTGGCGAGTCGAGCAGGTGGTTCCGGCGTGCTCGGCTGGTGCTTCCGGGGTCATTGGCACGGGGTTCTGGCATGTCTGAGAGGTGGTTCCTGCATGCCCGGCAAGTGATTCCGGAGTGTTCGCCAAGTGGTTCTGGCATAGTCGGCAGGTGATTTTGGCATGTCCGGCAGGTGGTTCAGGCGAGTTGAGCAGGTGGTTCCAACGTGCTTGGCAGGTGCTTCCGGCGTCTCCGGCACGTGTTTCTGGCACATCTGACAGGTGGTTCCGGCATGCCCGAAAGGTGATTCCGGTCTGTCCGGTAGGTGGTTCCAGCCTGCACGGCATGTGGTTCTGGTACGTCTCAGAGGTGGTTGCGCATGCCCAACAGGTGATTCCGGACTGTCCGCCACATGGTTCTGGCACGTCTGAGAGGTGGTTCCGGCATGCCCGGCAGGTCATCCCAGAGAGTCCTCCAAGTGGTTCTGGCATAACACGCAGGTGATTTTGGCGTGTCTGGCAGGTTGTTCCGTTGTGCTTGGCAGGTGGTTCAGGCTTGGCCGGCAGGTGGTTCCAGACTGTCCAGGACGTGTTTCCAGCCTCTCCGGCAGGTGGTTCTGGTACGTCTGAGAGGTGGTTCCGCCATGGCTGGCAGGTGATTCCGGACCGTCCCCCAGGTGGTTCTGGCATAGCCAGCAGTTAATATTGGCCTGTCCGGCAGGTGGTTCCAGCGAGTCGAACAGGTGGCTCCGGCGTGCTCGGCAGGTGGTTCCGGTCTGTCCGGTAGGTGATTCCGGCGTGTCCGGCACGTGCTTCCGGCACGTCTGAGAGGTGGTTCCGGCATGCGCGACAGGTGATTTCGGAGTGTCCGCCAGGTGGTACTGGCGTACCCGGCAGGTGATTTTGGCGTGTCCGGCAGGTGTTTCTGGCGAGTCGAGCAGGTGGCTCCGGCATGCTCGGCAGGTGCTTCCGGCGTCTCCGGCACGTGGTTCTGGTGTGTCTGAGAGCTGGTTGCGGCATGTCCGGCAGATGATTCCGGAGTGTCCGCCAAGTGGTTCTGGCATACCCAGCAGGTGATTTGGGCATGTCAGGTAGGTGGTTCCGGCGAGTCGAGCAGGTGGCTCCGGCGTGCTCGGCAGGTTGTTCAGACGGGTCTGGCAGGTGTTTTCCGTCTGTTCGGGGTGTGGTTCCAGCATCTCATGCACATGGTTCTGGCACGTCTGAGATGTGGTTCCGGCCAGCCCGACAGGTGTTTCCACAGTGTCCGCCAAGTGGTACTGGCGTAGTTGGCAGGTGATTTTGGCATGACCGGCAGGTGGTTCCAGCAAGCCCGGCAGGTGATTCCGAAGTGTTCCCCAACTGGTTGTGGCGTAGCCGGCAGGTGATTTTTGCGTGTCCGGCAGGTGGTTCTGGCGAGTCGAGCAGGTGGTTCCGGCGTGCTCGGCAGGTGCTTCCGGGGTCATTGGCACGTGGTTCTGGCATATCTGAGAGGTGGTTCCGGCATGCCCGGCAGGTGATTCCGGAGTGTTCGCCAAGTGTTTCCGGCGTAGCTGGCAGGTGATTTTGCATGTCCAGCGGTCGTTCCGGCGGGTCGAGCCGGTGGTTCCGGCGTGTCCGGCAGCTGGTTCCGGTCTGTGCGGCAGGTGGTTCTGTGGTGTCCGGCACGAGGTTCAGTCTGAGAGGCTGTGCCGGCATGCCCCTCACGTGATTCCGGCTTGTCCCCGAAGTGGTGCTGGTGTAGCGGGCAGGTGATTTTGGCGTGTCCGGCAGGTGGTTCAGGCGAGTTGAGCAGGTGGTTGCGACGTGCTCGGCAGGTGCTTCCGGCGTCTCCGGCACGTGTTTCTGGCACATCTGACTGGTGGTTCCAGCATGCCCAAAAGTTGATTCCGGTCTGTCCGGTAGGTGGTTCCGGCGTGCACGGCACGTGGTTCTGGTACGTGTCAGAGGTGGTTGCGTATGCCCAACAGGTGATTCCGGACTGTCCGCCACGTGCTTCTGGCACGTCTGAGAGGTGGTTCCAACATGCCCGGCAGGTCATTTCGGAGAGTCGTCCAAGTGGTTCTGGCGTAGCCCGCAGGTGATTTTGGCGTGTCCGGCAGGTGGTTCCGCCGTGCTCGGCAGGTGGTTCAGGCATGGCCGTCACGTGGTTCCAGTCTGTCCAGGACGTGTTTCCAGCTTCTCCGGCAGGTGGTTCTGGTACGTCTGAGAGGTGGTTCCGCCATGGCTGGCAGGTGATCCCGGACTGTCCCCCAGGTGGTTCTGGCATAGCCAGCAGTTGATATTGGCCAGTCCGGCAGGTGGTTCCAGCGAGTCGAACAGGTGGCTCCGGCGTTCTTGGCAGGTGGTTCCGGTCTGTCCGGTAGGTGTTTCCGGCGTGTCTGGCACGTGCTTCCGGCACGTCTGAGAGGTGGTTCCGGCATGCGCGGCAGATGATTCCGTAGTGTCCGCCAGGTGGTTCTGGCATACCCGGCAGGTGATTTTGGCGTGTCCGGCAGGTGTTTCTGGCGAGTCGAGCAGGTGGCTCCGGCATGCTCGGCAGGTGCTTCCGGCGTCTCCGGCACTTGGTTCTGGTGTGTCTGAGAGCTGGTTCCGGCATGTCCGGCACATGATTCTGGAGTGTCCGCCAAGTGGTTCTGGCATACCCAGCAGGTGATTTTGGCGTGTCAGGGAGGTGGTACCGGTGAGTCGAGCAGGTGGTTCCGGCGTGCTCAGCAGGTGGTTCAGGCGGTTCTGGCAGGTGGTATCCGTCTGTTCGGGGTGTGGTTCCAGCATCTCATGAACACGTTTCTGGCACGTCTGAGATGTGGTTCCAGCCGGCCCGACAGGTGTTTCCGCAGTGTCCGCCAAGCGGTTCTGGCGTAGTTGGCAGGTGATTTTGGCATGACTGGCAGGTGGTTCCAGCAAGCCTGGCAGGTGATTCCAAAGTGTTCACCAACTGGTTGTGGCGTAGCCGGCAGGTGATTTTTGCGTGATCGGCAGGTGGTTCTGGCGAGTCGAGCAGGTGGTTCCGGCGTGCTCGGCTGGTGCTTCCGGGGTCATTGGCACGGGGTTCTGGCATGTCTGAGAGGTGGTTCCTGCATGCCCGGCAAGTGATTCCGGAGTGTTCGCCAAGTGGTTCTGGCATAGTCGGCAGGTGATTTTGGCATGTCCGGCAGGTGGTTCAGGCGAGTTGAGCAGGTGGTTCCAACGTGCTTGGCAGGTGCTTCCGGCGTCTCCGGCACGTGTTTCTGGCACATCTGACAGGTGGTTCCGGCATGCCCGAAAGGTGATTCCGGTCTGTCCGGTAGGTGGTTCCAGCCTGCACGGCATGTGGTTCTGGTACGTCTCAGAGGTGGTTGCGCATGCCCAACAGGTGATTCCGGACTGTCCGCCACATGGTTCTGGCACGTCTGAGAGGTGGTTCCGGCATGCCCGGCAGGTCATCCCAGA